>NC_034182.2:31180231-31292731 GCF_002021735.2 Oncorhynchus kisutch
GTGTTTGGGATCATTGTCATGCTGAAAGACCCAGCCACGTTTCATCTTCAATGCCCTTGCAGATGGAAGGAGGTTTTCACTCAAAATCTTACGATACATGGCCCCATTCATGCAGAAAAACAGCCCCAAAGCCTGATGTTTCCACCCCCATGCTTCACAGTAGGTATGGTGTTCTTTGTATGCAACTCAGCATTCTTTGTCCTCCAAACACGACGAGTTGAGTTTTTACCAAAAAGTTCTATTTTGGTTTCATCTGACCATATGACATTCTCCCAATCTTCTTCTGGATCATACAAATGCTCTCTAGCAAACTTCAGACGGGCCTGGACATGTACTGGCTTAAGCAGGGGGACACGTCTGGCACTGCAGGATTTGAGTCCCTGGCGGCGTAGTGTGTTAGTGATGGTAGGCTTTGTTACTTTGGTCCCATCTCTCTGCAGGTCATTCACTAGGTCCCCCCGTGTGGTTCTGGGATTTTTGCTCACCGTTGTGATCCTTTTGACCCCACGGGGTGAGATCTTGTGTGGAGCCCCAGACCGAGGGAGATAATCAGTGGTCTTGTATGTCTTCATTTCCTAATAATTAGTCCCACAGTTGATTTCTTCAAACCAAGCTGCTTACCTATTGCAGATTCAGTCTTCCCAGCCTGGTGCAGGTCTACAATTTTGTTTCTGGTGTCCTTTGACAGCTCTTTGGTCTTGGCCATAGTGGAGTTTGGAGTGTGACTGTTTGAGGTTGTGGACAGGTGTCTTTTATACTGATAACAAGTTCAAACAGGTGCCATTAATACAGGTAACGAGTGGAGGACAGACGAGCCTCTTAAAGAAGAAGTTACAGGTCTGTGAGAGCCAGAAATCTTGTTTGTAGGTGACCAAATACTTATTTTTCACCATAATTTGCAAATAAATTCATTAAAAATCCTACAATGTGATTTTCTGGATTTTTTTTCTCATTTTGTCTGTCATAGTTGAAGTGTACCTTTGATGAAAATTACAGACCTCTCTCATCTTTTTAAATGGGAGAATTTGCACAATTGGAGGCTGACTAAATACTTTTTTCCCCCACTGTATGGGCTGCATGGTGCGACGACAGAGACTGCCACTCTGCTCCTTGCCTCCAGGCTGCACACGCTGTTCTCTCATGAAGCGATCATATTTTCACCCATCAGACTATTCTCCATTTAATCTCGTCTTCAGAATGGCCCATTATATTAAATGGGCAGTAACAGGGGGAGAATACATGTTATCCATATGCACTCGAAAACAGGGTGGAGGAGACTTTCTCGCGGTTCCTTGTTCAATCCTGCCAGCTAGGCTGGCGGAGCACGTGCAGAGCATATTAGCACCTGGGAAATAAACACAGTTGCAGTGGAAAGCTGGGATCCTCCTCTTTTTAGTGGAAACCATAAAAACTCTGCTTTCACGTGGGATTGCATCTATACAGAACAGAAATACAAAACGCAACATGTTAAGTGTTGGTCTCATGTTCCATGAGCTAAACAAAACAACAACCAAAAGATCTCACAAATGTTCCATACGCACAAAAAGCTATTTCTCTCAAATCCCTGTTAGTGAGCATTTCTCCATTGCCAAAAATAATCCGTCCACCTGACAGGTGTGGCATATCAAGAAGCTGATTAAATAACATGATCATTACGCAGGTGTACCTTGTCCTGGGGACAATAAAAGGCCACTCTAAAATATGCAGTTTTGTCACACAACACAATGTTCATTTGTCAACCATAACCCACCCACTTCTCCAACAACTTTTTGGAGAATGTGGCAGTATGTCCAACCGGTCTCACAACCACAGACCACATGTAACTACACCAGCCCAGGACCTCCACATCCGGCTTCTTCACCTGCGGGATCGTCTGAGACCAGACAGCTGATGAAACTGAGGAGTATTTCTGTCTAAAAATAAAGCCCTTTTGTGGGGAAAAACTCATACTGATTGGCTGGGCCTGGCTCCCAAGTGGACGGGCCTATGCCCTCCTGCCAAGTCATGTGAAATCCATAGATTAGGGCCTAATGAATATATATTTACATTTCCTGATTTCAATATATTAACTATAAATCAGTAAAATCGTTGAAATTGTTGAGTTGATATATTTTTTCAGGATAGAAATTTCTGGGCTTATAAGAACACTTATTTTCACTCCACGCATCAACTACTGAGGAGCAAAATCCAGAGATTTTGGAGTATAGGCTAGTTTGACCAATTATTACATCTTAAATACACTGCTCAAAAAAATAAAGGGAGCACTTAAACAACACAATGTAACTCCAAGTCAATCACACTTCTGTGAAATCAAACTGTCCACTTAGGAAGCAACACTGATTGACAATACATTTCACATGCTGTTGTGCAAATGGAATAGACAACAGGTGGAAATTATAGGCATTTAGCAAGACACCCCCAATAAAGGAGTGGTTCTGCAGGTGGGGACCACAGACCACTTCTCAGTTCCTATGCTTCCTGGCTGATGTTTTGGTCACTTTTGAATGCTGGCGGTGCTTTCACTCTAGTGGTAGCATGAGACGGAGTCTACAACCCACACAAGTGGCTCAGGTAGTGCAGCTCATCCAGGATGGCACATCAATGCGAGATGTGGCAAGAAGGTTTGCTGTGTCTGTCAGCGTAGTGTCCAGAGCATGGAGGCGCTACCAGGAGACAGGCCAGTACATCAGGAGACGTGGAGGAGGCCGTAGGAGGGCAACAACCCAGCAGCAGGACCGCTACCTCCGCCTTTGTGCAAGGAGGAGCAGGAGGAGCACTGCCAGAGCCCTGCAAAATGATCTCCAGCAGGCCACAAATGTGCATGTGTCTGCTCAAATGGTCAGAAACAGACTCCATGAGGGTGGTATGAGGGCCCGACGTCCACAGGTGGGGGTTGTGCTTACAGCCCAACACCGTGCAGGACGTTTGGCATTTGCCAGAGAACACCAAGATTGGCAAATTCGCCACTGGCGCCCTGTGCTCTTCACAGATGAAAGCAGGTTCACACTGAGCACATGTGACAGACGTGACAGAGTCTGGAGACGTCGTGGAGAACGTTCTGTTGTCTGCAACATCCTCCAGCATGACCAGTTTGGCGGTGGGTCAGTCATGGTGTGGGGTGGCATTTCTTTGGGGGGCCGCACAGCCCTCCATGTGCTCGCCAGAGGTAGCCTGACTGCCATTAGGTACCGAGATGAGATCCTCAGACCCCTTGTGAGACCATATGCTGGTGCGGTTGGCCCTGGGTTCCTCCTAATGCAAGACAATGCTAGACCTCATGTGGCTGGAGTGTGTCAGCAGTTCCTGCAAGAGGAAGGCATTGATGCTATGGACTGGCCCGTCCGTTCCCCAGACCTGAATCCAATTGAGCACATCTGGGACATCATGTCTCGCTCTATCCACCAATGCCACGCTGCACCACAGACTGTCCAGGAGTTGGTGGATGCTTTAGTCCAGGTCTGGGAGGAGATCCCTCAGGAGACCATCCGCCACCTCATCAGGAGCATGCCCAGGCATTGTAGGGAGGTCATACAGGCACGTGGAGGCCACACACACTACTGAGCCTAATTTTGACTTGTTTTAAGGACATTACATCAAAGTTGGATCAGCCTGTAGTGTGGTATTCCACTTTAATTGAGTGTGACTCCAAATCCAGACCTCCATGGGTTGATAAATTTGATTTCCATTGATAATGTTTGTGTGATTTTGTCGTCAGCACATTCAACTTTCTAAAGAAAAAACTATTTAATAAGAATATTTCATTCATTCAAATCTGCGGTGTGTTATTTTAGTGTTCCCTTAATTTCTTTGAGCAGTGTACATGTTCTTTTTTCTTGCCGTGTGTAATATGCGGTGGGCTATTAGACTACAGTGCCTTCGGAAAGTATTCAGACCCCTTGACATTTTCCACATTTGGTTACAGCCTTATTCTAAAATTGATTACAATTTGTAAATCCTCAGCATTCTACACACAATACCCCATAATGACAAAGCAAAAACAGGTTTTTAGAAATGTTTGCTAATGTATTAAAATAAAAAAACTGGGGCTTCCTGGGTGGCGCAGTGGTTAAGGGCGCTGTACTGCAGCGCTAGCTGTGCCACCAGAGACTCTGGGTTCGCCCCCAGGCTCTGTCGTAACTGGCCGTGACCGGGAGGTCTGTGGGGCGACTCACAATTGGCATAGCGTCGTCCGGGTTAGGGAGGGCTTGGCGGTAGGGATATCCTTGTCTCATCGTGCACCAGCGACTCCTGTGGCGGGCCGTGTACAGTGCACGCTAACCAAGGTTGCCAGGTGCACGGTGTTTCCTCACATTGGTGTGGCTGGCTTCCGGGTTGGATGCGCGCTGTGTTACGAAGCAGTGCGGATTGATTGGGTTGTGTATCGGAGGACGCATGACTTTCAACCTTCGTCTCTCACGAGCCCGTACGGGAGTTGTAGCGATGAGACAAGATAGTAGCTACTAACAATTGGATACCATGAAATTGGGGAGAAAAAAATGTGGTAAAAAAATTATATATATATATATATTTTTTTTAAATACCTTATTTACATAAGTATTCAGACCCTTTGCTATGAGACTCGAAATTGAGCTCAGGTGCATCCTGTTTCCATTGATCATCCTTGAGATGTTTCTACAACTTAATTGGAGTCCACCTGTAGTAATCTCAATTGATTGGACATGACTTGAAAAGGCACACGGTTGACCGTGCATGTCAGAGCAAAAACAAGCCATGAGGTTGAAGGAATTGTCTGTGGAGCTACGAGATAGGATTGTGTCGAGGCACAGATCTGGGGAAGGGTACCAAAACATTTGTGCAGCATTGAAGGTCCCCAAAAACACAGTAGCCATCATTCTTAAATGGAAGAAGTTTGGAACCACTAAGACTTCCTAAAGCTGGCCACCCGGCCAAACTGAGCAATCGGGGAAGAAGGGCCTTGGTCAGGGAGGTGACCCGATGGTAACTTTGACAGAGCTCCAGAGCTACTCTGTGGAGATGGGAGAACCTTCCAGAAGGACAACCATCTCTGCAGCACTCTACCAATCAGGCCTTAATGTAGAGTGGCCAGATGGAAGCCACTCCTCAGTAAAAGGCACATGACAGCCCGCTTGGAGTTTGCCAAAAGGCACCTAAAGAATCTCAAACTATGAGAAACAAGAGTATCTGGTCTGATGAAATTAAGATTGAACTTTTTGGCCTGAATGACAAGCGTCACGTCTGGAGGAAACCTGGCACCATCCTTAACAGTGAAGCATGGTGGTGGCAGCATCATGCTGTGGGGATGTTTTTCATTGGCAGGGACTAGGAGACTAGTCAGGATCGAGGGAAAGATGAACAGAGCAAAGTACAGAGAGATCTTTAATGAAAAGTGCTCAGGACCTCAGACTGGGGCGAAGGTTCACCTTCCAACAGGACAACGACCCCAAGAACACAGCCAAGAAAACGCAGGAGTGGCTTCGGTACCAGACTCTGAATGTCCTTCAGTGGCCCAGCCAGAGCCCGGACTTGAACCCGATCTAACATCTCTGGAGAGACCTGAAAATAGTTGTGCAGCAACGCTCCCCATCCAACCTGACAGAGCTTTAGAGGATCTGCAGAGAAGAATGAGAGAAACTCCCCAAATACAGGTGTGCCAAAGTTGTAGCATCATACCCAAGAAGACTCGAGGGTGTAATCGCTGTCAAATGCGCTTCAACAAAATACTGAGTAAAGGGTCTGAATACTTTTGTAAATGTGACATTTTGTTTTTTTATAAATTAGAAACCAATTCTAAAAACCTGTTTTTGCTTTGTCATTATGTAGATTGATGAGGAAAATAAACAATTTAATACGTATTAGAATAAGGCTGTAACCTAACAAAATGTGGAAAAAGTCAAGGGGTCTGAAAACTTTTATTGTATGTATTGTACAATCATTATCTTAATTCAGGATTTTGTTTCGTGGTTAAGCCTATGCGTATAAGCTCTAATATGCATATGGGTCTTTTGAATTAATCATCACCTTAGAAAGCGTTGTGTTTGGCTTTGAAACAACATCCACAACGACCATGTTTTCCACTCAGTTTCAAACTGCTGTTGAATTTCTTTCTTCAAAATGATTCTGATCACAGTGAGGTGAGTTTTAAAAGCATGATACAGGATTGATGATAAGTGTTTGATGCGATTTTTTAAATCGCATTTGCATTGATGTCAGAGTGGTTAGAGGAACAATAGAGCCCTGAGTACCAGGTCATTAGGACCTGATGGAGGAACAATAGAGCCCTGAGTACCAGGTCATTAGGACCTGATGGAGGAACAATAGAGCCCTGAGTACCAGGTCATTAGGACCTGATGGAGGAACAATAGAGCCCTGAGTACCAGGCCATTAGGACCTGATGGAGGAACAATAGAGCCCTGAGTACCAGGCAGTTAGCAACCTGATGGAGGAACAATAGAGCCCTGAGTACCAGGTCATTAGGACCTGATGGAGGAACAATAGAGCCCTGAGTACCAGGCCATTAGGACCTGATGGAGGAACAATAGAGCCCTGAGTACCAGGCAGTTAGCAACCTGATGGAGGAACAATAGAGCCCTGAGTACCAGGTCATTAGGACCTGATGGAGGAACAATAGAGCCCTGAGTACCAGGCCATTAGGACCTGATGGAGGAACAATAGAGCCCTGAGTACCAGGCAGTTAGCAACCTGATGGAGGAACAATAGAGCCCTGAGTACCAGGACATTAGGACCTGATGGAGGAACAATAGAGCCCTGAGTACCAGGCCATTAGGACCTGATGGAGGAACAATAGAGCCCTGAGTACCAGGCCATTAGCAACCTGATGGTGCATAAGGGATACCGTGACTCTCACATGGAATTTCACTACGGCCTTGACTCGTGGCCGGTGTGGCAGCAATACGGTCACTGCAACAGCCCTAGGTCGAGATACCAAGATAGGTAGAGGGAAGGAGGACAGTGTGTGTGCATGTGTGTGTGTGTGTGTGTGTGTGTGAGGAAAGGGGGGTGAGAGCCAGGTAGTGTAAGCAAAACAAATGGTAGAGAAAATGATTAAAAGGGAGAAGATTAAGGGAGTAGGGATAACAGAGGCAGGAGTCCTGTCACGCTTGCTCCTCCTTTATGCATTTGTGCCAGGTGATCACACAGACACAGGAAGGAAAAACTAGGAAGGAACATTCTGGATCATTGGGACAAAGCACGCCATGACCAAAATGGCTTCTCTACTCTATTCACATGATCATATTGGACCATTCTCACTTATCATAATAAGTTCTTGATGATTGAAAAATGATGCCACCAACTGTATAGGCTAATTAAGTCAAAACAGGCTTTTGTAAAAAGGGTACATCATACCTATGGTGTCCTTACACTTCAAATGGCCTTTTTTTTTTGAAGAAGAAGAATACAGTGAGAACCGATGAGGCTGAGAAAAGCACTGTCAGTCCCATTGCAACCCAGTAAGGTTGGAGAAGAAACAGTAAGTATGATAAAGGAATAAAACACTAGCCTAGCTCCCATAGGAGGAATGCACAATAGTGCAATAAGCAGAATATATAATATCCTTTTTCTGCTGCATCAAGCCGGTTTGGTTAATCTCTGCCACCCTCATCAAATCACTGTTTCATTACCTCAGGTGTTCTCATAATTACTGCTGAAATCTCGAACCCAGGTAGCGGGTGAGACGTGCCTCCTCGGTTAATTCTATGACTACCCCTCGACACACACACACGCACACATTCTGTTGGGAGGGAGCGTTCTTAGCTTTGCCTCATTTCTTTATTTATTTACGGCAGGCGGCTAGAGGGAGAGTGGGAACAGACCCCCGACGCTCGGGTGTGTAACATACACTGTCTGACATCCTAAGCATGGCCTAATGCGGTCACCGCCGCCGCGAAAGACATGGCCCGCCTTTCCCAGGGTACCCGGGGAGCGATGCGCGCGCCACCGCCACAGCCGGGGCCAAATCAGATAGCACGGGGGCCAAATCCAATCAGGGGACAAGGACATCGCACAAGAGGCACAGAGATGGGAGAGGAGGGGGGGGGGGCAGAGAGAGAGGAGAGGAAGGGAGAGCGAGAGAGAGGAGAGGAGGGGAGAGCGAGAGAGAGGAGAGGAGGGGAGAGCGAGAGAGAGGAGAGGAGGGGAGAGCGAGAGAGAGGAGAGCGAGAGAGAGGAGAGGAGGGGAGAGCGAGGAGGGGAGAGCGAGAGAGGAGGGGAGAGCGAGAGAGAGGAGGAGAGCGAGAGAGAGGAGAGGAGGGGAGAGCGAGAGAGAGGAGAGAGAGAACAGATCGTTGTTTGTGTCCATGTGTCCCTACTAGTAAATGGGAAAAGCAGAGCCCCCCCCCCCCCCTCAACCCTTTCTACAGCCTTTATCGGCGAGCTGCTCCGCAATGGAGGTCTGATGAACCTGCAGCTAACATGCCCTCTGAGCTCACTAAAGGGGAAACACATGGAGAGATCTAAATGATATCAACCCAGTGCAGCATGCCAGCACCCCCCCCCCCCCCCTCGCTCTTTACTAGACCTTTAGGAGGGCCTCGTCCATTTCCAAAGAAAACGTACAAGATCTGTGCTAGATAGTGCCTGTTCGTGTGTTGCGTCATTCTGCGACTAATGAAAGGCTGCTTCTGGTGATGGTGGCACTGTGATTGGTAGATGGATGGAGGGATTAGATAAAAAGATGTCCTTCCCTCTCTTTGTTCATGCGCAGACACACACGGTCCCAAATGCTGGAGATGTTGGAGTTCTCACCGCCGCCTGCCATTAGTTATGTTTTTTATATAGAAAAATATACTGAAATTCTGGGTTTCTCATATGTGAGAGGGAAATAAAGATAGTTTATCATAATGTTAACATGGCAGGACAACAATGCTGATTGAATGAATCATCTGAACAAATAGTGCATGTCAGGCGAAGTCAAACGGAAACAAGAGTGTACCTTCTGTCAATACTGGGACTTCATTCATTCAGTAGGCCACCTCTACCATAATCTCACTGCAATACAAAGCAACCAGCCAAAACAGAGCAACTACCTCTAAACTTTAAAATCACTCTTACACAACTAAATCATATCAAATCAAACCATGAAGTCCGTCGAAAGAAAGCCTCTCATCCGACACCTTGTGATATGGCATGGTCAAGATCTTCGTTTTATAGCTAGCGAGTCTGACCAGCGAGTCTGACCAAGACGAATCACAAGCCATTTCATGTGGATCAGATGCCATTTCTCTATGTGGATCAGAGTGCATAAGCATCCTCTCAGAAATCCTCTCAGAAATCGTGTAAGTACCCGAGTGATTCCATTTGCCAGATTCTTGTTTTGTTCCAATCTGTCAAATTTGCATGTTTTATTTCACTCTTTCAGGCGCGTAATATGTTAATGTTAATACATCTGGATTAGTTTTCTATCTGCGCGTGGCTATCGGCTGAGGTCAACTCTATCTGCACCGGACTTAACACATTCCTTTATTTCATCAAGGTTTGATTACTTCTCTGAAGATTTATTTTCGGCCTGATAACCTGATGCTCCCCAATTAAAGCCTTTTCAGAATACTCCAGACACAGACATGATCAGAACTGGGTGGGCACGTTACACCCCCCCCCCCCCCCCCCCCCCATCTCAATTTTGTGACACTGTGCATTCTTAAAGGGACGTGTCGATACTAATGTAGCTACCAAAGAACAGTCTGATGAGGCTTGGAGTATTCATAAGGAAAATGCTGTCATATCTATGTGAATGTGCCGCTTTGGTAACACAGGGCGATTTCTTTGAAATAGAGATAGAATTAAATATGATTGATGTGCAGTATCAAGTAGCTGCAGCTTATAAATAATAATTGTATACCTTCCTGACTTCGAGGACTGCTATTGATACAGCATTTCATGTTGATAAAGCCGCTGCAGTGTCGGTCACAAACGTGTGACAGGTCTGCACTTGAACATGCTAATTTGTCCAGGTATGACTGGGAGCAGTGGCACATCACATCTCGTGACGTACTGAGGGACGTACTGAGGGGCGTACTGAGGGACGTACTGAGGGACGTACTGAGGGACGTACTGAGGGACGTACTGAGGGACGTACTGAGGGGCGTACTGAGGGACGTACTGAGGGACGTACTGAGGGGCGTACTGAGGGGCGTACTGAGGGACGTACTGAGGGACGTACTGAGGGGCGTACTGAGGGACGTACTGAGGGACGTACTGAGGGGCGTACTGAGGGGCGTACTGAGGGACGTACTGAGTGACGCCCACTCGCGCTGGTTTTATGTGAAGCCGGTGCCTAAAGGCTTCACTGTCGACCAAAGGGGCTCGTTCTTTTAAAAGCAAGCAATCAAAGACTTAGTACAAAGATGCATTTATCTTCCCCTGTTGGAGCATTAGGAAAGGCAAATGTATTAATTACAACATTTCATTTGCCTGGTAAATCAAAGAGTGAGGAATGCAGATTGTTAGGGGCCCGAGCCCGTGTAAATAAAAGTGTGTGTGTGGGGGGGGGGGGGGGGACGGTAAAAAAAGAGAGACGTGGGGAAAGAGTTTGTGCGATCAAATTGCGATATTGTCTTGCTCCGCGGGGTAGAGTGGGACATAATGGCACTTCATTTCCAAGCTGATTGACACACTGCCCGGTGGCACTTCGACTGCCAGACAGACGCTCCATGAAAAGCCCCTCTCCTCTTTCTCTTTTTGTTGCACGGCGAATAAACCACCAGCAAAATCAGATTATCATCAGGAGAGATTTATGGGAATGATACAACAAAATGCGCCGGCGAGGGACTTCCGCAATGAAAAACTCAAATGTTGGGTCTTTGGAGAGCCACTCGTCACATTTAATCTAGGAGTACAATCAGGCCGGCTTTCTGAGGGCATTTGTCTCAATTCAGGCCCGGAATGGGGAAGTATGTTAATCAGCACAATAGCTGGGAAGAAAAGTGGAGGAAGGTTTCAAAAGGGCCCACTCTAATGTGATCCAACAGAAAAACATAGCCTCCTTTTCTCACTTCATCACGTGAGCTTCAGGCGAGACAAGAGCATCTTTAACTGATCGTTTCTCAGGACTATAATGGTATTTGATGGAGCGACCCAGACAACGAGGAGGTCGTGTGGTAGATACATTACATCATACTAAGGCACATAATGAATGTTTAGTGCCTGAATGACTGATGCAGGTTGTAAAAAAAAACGAATAAAGATGCCATGTGGTTGTACTATACGGGACATCTAAATATTAATTTGTGCAGGTAGACTTTGCAAGGCACCTCTCTGCTATCAGGGTCTCAAAGGGGTGTTAAGTAATGCATTTTTATTATTGGACCATGCATGGTGCCACATTGGCGGCTTTATCAGGAAGTTGGTGTAGGGATGGTATTCCGCAGGCCGGGCCAGAATTAATCTCCGTCACTTGTCCTCTCAGATTTATACTCTTTCGCTATTAGGCAGCCATGACCCCTTCTTCAATTGCTACTTTGTGACAGCGTTTGTGTTCGCCCTTTCGAAGACCCGCGTGCTTGACATTGAAGTGTTGCTCCTCCTAATCAACGCAGGAAAATAAAAAAACAGAATAATTAAATTTCCCGCAACGAGGGACAAGAGCGACAAGATAGCGGCGGGTCTTGTGTCGTCTTTTTTCCTTCTTCCCCATCCACCCTTTCCGTTCCAAGTCCATTGCGAGAGGAGCGGCTGGCACGGCAACGACTTTGATCAAGAGCAATTCATCTTTCACCAGGAGCGAGGGCAGGCACAGAGGCCTGGGAAGAGAAGAGGAAGCGAGAAACCCTACTCAGTGGTTTTTTTTCTGGTTTAATAAAAGTCAATGAACTAAGTAGACCAGACGCAGTTGCTATTGGGGAGACACCCAGTGAAGTAGACCGAAACTGACAAAAAAAAAAAATGTATCGATTGGAAAACGGGCCTGAGTGAAGAATCTTCATTCATCCACCATCTCTGTCCCGGTCTGCCTGAGAGACAGTAGAGGTAGACATCTAAAACATATAGAGAGACGTTTAAGGAGCCAAATGGGAAAGCTCTATCATCATGAGCTTCTGATTAATGGACGCAGGGGCTTAACCCGGGGGTATCTGATCAGAGGCGCCGTATTGCCCACGTCTTTGACGTTTAGGGGTAGTGCTAGACTGCGCCACTCTCTCCAATCAGCTCGGGCACGTTCATTACTTTAACTGAGACCACCAAGATGGGCACCCCCAGCTTTGGGTCCGTATTTGCCATAGTGTTTAATTACAGATGATTTATCACCAAACTGTCGTTCACTAATTGGCGCCTGTTCTCCGTCTCTTCCCCCACATCCCTCCTGCTGTGCAGAGGGATCCTAACGTCATTATAAAGAGCTCATTTATATTAAAATGAGTATCTCCTCTTAATTCGCTCCATACATTTTAGACACAGCGTGGGGCGCCACGCAGGCATTCCGATCGCACCTGGCTTCCGCGCGGCCTCTGGAATACATCAGATGCTTTACTGCGACGAGAGTTAATGTGCGTTTCATCTTGCTGTGATTGCCCATAAAGATTAAAGAAGAACACGGCTCTGAAAACATACATTAAGAACCGGCGCTTCCACCTTTTTGCCATAATGGAAGTTTAATTTACACTAAATAAATCAAACTTGCAGCTACAGTTGAAGTGGGAAGTTTACATACACTTTAGGTTGGAGACATTAAAACTCGTTTTTCAACCACTCCACAAATTTCTTGTTAATAAACTATAGCTTTGGTAAGTCGGTTAGGACATCTACTTTGTGCATGACACAAGTAATTTTTCCAACAATTGTTTACAGACAGATTATTTCACTTATAATTCACTGCATCGCAATTCCAGTGGGTCAGAAGTTTACATACACTAAGTTGACTGGGCCTTCAAACAGCTTGGAAAATTCCAGAAAATGATGTCATGGCTTTAGAAGCTTCTGATAGGCTAATTGACATCCTTTGAGTAAATTTGAGGTGTACCTGTGGATGTATTTCAAGGCCTACCTTTAAACTCAGTGCCTCTTTACTTGATATCGTGGGAAAATCAAAAGCCATCAACCAAGCCCTCAGAAAAAAAATGTAGACCTCCACAAGTCTGGTTCATCCTTGGGAGCAATTTCCAAATGCCTGAAGGTACCACGTTCATCTGTACAAACAATAGTACACAAGCATAAAGACCATGGGACCACGCAGCCATCAAACCTCTCAGGAGACGTTCTGTCTCCTAGAGGTGAAGTACTTTGGTGCGAAAAGTGCAAATCAATCCGAGAACAACAGCAAAGGACCTTATGAAGATGCTAGAGGAAACCGGTACAAAAGTATCTATATCCACAGTAAAACGAGTCCTATATGGACATAACTTGAAAGGCCGCTAAGCAAGGAAGAAGCCACTGCTCCAAAACCTCTATAAAAAAGACAGACTACGGTTTGCAACTGCACATGGGGACAAAGATCATACTTCTTGGAGAAATGTCCTCTGGTCTAATGAAACAAAAATAGAATTGTTTGGCCATAATGACCATCGTTATGTTTGGAGGAAAAAGGGGAGGCTTGCAAGCCAAAGAACACCATCCCAACCGTGAAGCACTGGGGTGGCAGCATCATGTTGTGGGGGTGTTTTCCTGCAGGAGGGACTGGTGCACTTCACAAAATAGATTGCACCATGAGGAAAGAACATTACGATATATTGAAGCAACATCTCAAGACATCAATGGGTCTTCCAAATGGACAATGAGCCCAAGCATATTTCCAAAGTTGTGGCAAAATGGCTTAAGGAAAACAAAGTCAGGGTATTGGAGTGTCCATCACAAAGCCCTGACCTCAATCCTATAGAACATTTGTGGGCAGAACTGAAAAAGCGTGTGCGAGCAAGGAGGCCTACAAACCCGACTCAGTTACACCAGCTCTGTCAGGAGGAATGGGCCAAAATTCACACAACTTATTATGGGAAGCTTGTGGAAGGCTACCCAAAACGTTTGACCCAAGTTAAACAATTTAAAGACAATGCTACCAAATACTAATTAAGTGTATGTAAACTTCTGACGCACTGGGAATGTGATGAAATAAATAAAAGCTGAAATAAATCATTCTATTATTCTGACATTTCACATTCTTAAAATAAAGCGGTGATCCTGAAATAAACTGAATTTTTTAAATGTCAGGAATTGTGAAAAACTGAGTTTAAATGTTTTTGGCTAAGGTGTATGGAAACCTCAGACTTCAACTGTATTTAAGTAGAAACTAATCTCCTCATTGTTCAATACCAAATTATACTCTCCTCACCGACTTGTCAATCATACTGTTCAAGGAAGTCTATAGTGTTCACTAGAGGCCAATAAGGAAGCAATGGAAATCAACTTTGTGAAAACAGTAATATAAATACACCTAATTAATGAAGGAAGAAATTATTGCATTTTCCCCATGTATGCTTCATTACCTTGCACCTCTGTTGTGCCAATTGAGGTATGACTATAGCTACACATAACTACCTCAACCCCGATCCCCAAAGAGACCAGGCTCTGCACATACAGTACAACCCAATCCGGGTGGACCTCATTTCATTCCAAACTAACATAGATTCCATTCCCAGAAAGGGTTCAGCGATATCCCCTCACTTAGGAAACACACACACACCACAAGATTCATGAAACATGCAAATGGCCCAAGTCCAGATATAAGACATGAGGAGCTGGAGAGAAGGGGGATCATTGGACCACTGAAGACCTGGAAGAGCTCCCCTAGACCAGGGAAAAATAAATGAAAAATAATAACATATCGATTGGCGCAACGTAGCGCTTTCAAAGAGCGTAATGGCCTGATTCCCGGTATTGATCACAGCTGGCTCAGGGGTGGATGGTAGGGTGTGGAGGGGTTAGGAAGGACCCCATAAGAGAGAGATTACCAAAACCATTTGGAGTAGGTTGTTCCTACATCCCTTCAGTGAGATGCGTTTAGACTGTGTCAGGATTTCTCAATTCTGGGTCGAAGGGTTAACCTGCGCCGATCAACACACATTCCGTTATATTGGCAAGGCAGCTCTCAATTTCTGTTTTGAATTTGTGAGGGGGAATTGATATGCCTACTTCCATTTCAGGTTGAGGAGCCTTTTACATTTTCCTGAAAGAGTTTGGTATTTCATCTAGATTTTACATTTCAACAATTGGGTTATATGCTTCCATTTTGGCATCACAGTTGTTGATGTATCCCGTATTTAGGTGTTGAGGTATCCAGTGTTTAGGTGTTGAGGTATCCAGTGTTTAGGTGTTGAGGTATCCAGTGTTTAGGTGTTGAGGTATCCAGTGTTTATGTGTTGTGGTATCCAGTGTTTAGGTGATGTGGTATCCAGTGTTTAGGTGATGTGGTATCCAGTGTTTAGGTGTTGAGGTATCCAGTGTTTAGGTGTTGAGGTATCCAGTGTTTAGGTGTTGTGGTATCCAGTGTTTATGTGTTGTGGTATCCAGTGTTTAGGTGATGTGGTATCCAGTGTTGAGGTGATGTGGTATCCAGTCTTTAGGTGTTGATGTATCCAGTGTTTAGGTGATGAGGTATCCAGTGTTTAGGTGATGTGGTATACAGTGTTTAGGTGATGCGGTATCCAGTGTTTAGGTGTTGAGGTATCCAGTGTTTATGTGTTGTGGTATCCAGTGTTTATGTGTTGTGGTGTCCAGTGTTTATGTGATGTGGTATCCAGTGTTTATGTGTTGTGGTATCCAGTGTTTATGTGTTGTGGTATCCAGTGTTTATGTGTTGTGGTGTCCAGTGTTTATGTGTTGTGGTGTCCAGTGTTGAGGTGATGTGGTGTCCAGTGTTGAGGTGATGTGGTATCCAGTGTTTAGGTGATGTGGTATCCAGTGTTTAGGTGATGTGGTATCCAGTGTTTAGGTGTTGTGGTATCCAGTGTTTAGGTGATGTGGTATCCAGTGTTTAGGTGATGTGGTATCCAGTGTTTAGGTGATGAGGTATCCAGTGTTTATGTGTTGTGGTATCCAGTGTTTATGTGTTGTGGTATCCAGTGTTTAGGTGATGTGGTATCCAGTGTTGAGGTGATGTGGTATCCAGTGTTTAGGTGATGTGGTATCCAGTGTTTAGGTAATGTGGTATCCAGTGTTTAGGTGTTGTGGTATCCAGTGTTTAGGTGATGTGGTATCCAGTGTTTAGGTGTTGTGGTATCCAGTGTTTAGGTGTTGTGGTATCCAGTGTTTAGGTGTTGAGGTATCCAGTGTTTAGGTGTTGTGGTATCCAGTGTTTAGGTGTTGTGGTATCCAGTGTTTAGGTGTTGTGGTATCCAGTGTTTAGGTGTTGTGGTATCCAGTGTTTAGGTGTTGTGGTATCCAGTGTTTAGGTGTTGAGGTATCCAGTGTTTAGGTGTTGAGGTATCCAGTGTTTAGGTGTTGAGGTATCCAGTGTTTAGGTGTTGTGGTATCCAGTGTTTAGGTGATGTGGTCTCCAGTGTTTAGGTGTTGAGGTATCCAGTGTTTAGGTGATGAAGTATCCTGTTTTTTGTGGGTCTGCTGTCCCTGTTAGCCTTTCAAACATAGTGGTTCCCTCCCTAAAGCGGTTAACACAAGTTGATTGGCCAAGACCCTTCATTTTGGTTCAAAAGACAAGATGCTATACAATATGCATGAGATTAGTAGCAGTTTTATAGTAATTCATTAAATGCATATCAATTTCGAGAACTCTTGGCAGTCTGGTAGGTGGTTTCTCCCTGCACATATATTCAGCTGTAAATGTTTGCGGTGAATGGCCTACTGAAAAAGACTTGAAACTGGCCAAAGTTGATTTTTTCAGTGTAAAAAGGCCAACGTATAACCTGGGCACTTTCAAACACTCATCCGAATGATCTTATTCCCAGCTCAAAGAGACAGGGAAATCTATACCTCAATTTATAGCACTTCAATACCACTCTAAAAGTGCATCCAGAAAACAGTATTAAAGGGAGACGAGCTGATTCAACAAACTGAATGATGCCTTTAACTACAGTCGTTTGTTATGAACCTATGTATTGGGTTTGTGAATTGTTGGGGTTTTCTGACACGGCTGATTTCTCCTACTCTTGTCCTCCAAAACCCAGATTTTTAAGAACATATCTTTTTGTTTATTATTTACTATTTTCTAGATTGTTGAATAATAGTTAAGACATCAAGGTAAAGGGTGGCTTTAACACTTTTTGGGTTACTACATGATTCCATATGTGTTATTTCATAGCTTTGATGTCTTCACTATTATTCTACAATGTAGAGTTGCATTATTTTCCAGAGAACGCATAGAGCCTTGAGTTGATTATCACTTTCATACCATGGCTATAAATGAACATATTTACGGCTAGAAATGTATTAATTTGCCAGTTGAAATGTGACAACATCCACTGAAGTAGCTAGCAAGTTAACTAGCTAGCTACATAGCTACAGTAGTTGCCTTGGTAACAAAACAGACTTGCTAGCTGAGCTAACCAAACCATCATCCTAGCTTGCTATTATGAAAATCAAATTAAACAATGTGAATGTTTTCAATCCGATGTTTGCTTTCAAAAGCAGCTCAAAAATAGAATTTGTAAGAATGAACTTCATAGCCATTGAATTATACCGTTCGATTATACCGTGCATTAATAATGCACGCTCTAGAATGCCCGTCAAACAAATATTCAACAATGCCATGGTATAATTAGAAGTAATGGCAGCTAGTCTGATAGATAGACAGGTAGGCTAAGAAACTATTTCAATGTGCTTTCTATTCCCACAACATGTTCAAAAACAGGGGACAAAATATAAAACGTACAAAGCAATTAAAAAGACCAGAGATACCGGTGTCACCTGGATTATGACTGGGTGTGAAACTGTCACAATGCATGTCAGAGTTGCTCGGTTAACAACCCTGCCGGGGGTTGTGCCATCGAGTGTTAGAGGAGCCGATGGAACGTGACACGGGGAGAAATACTGTTGGGAACAGTGGCACGGCCGGATTAGGTTAGCACACTAGGAACAGGTGGTCTTTTATTGGGTGTGTGATACTGTCAGAGCTCCTCTAAAATGTGCTGCAACGCACACACACACACACACACACACTTAGTGTGCAGGGAGGCACAAAGCTTTTTTGTTTGATACCAAAGGGAAACTTAGGCTTCCTCACATCGAAGTCAGTTGTCATGTTGAATGAATGCGCCGCATGTAGGGGGGGTGGGGAGGGTTGGCTAACACTGAGGCAGTTGTTGAGTGACAGAAAGACACGAGGTTACGCAGCTGTCTTATAGGCAGTGACCACAATGGAAGGCTATTCTGGCTAAACGAGGGAAGTGGGGTGCTGGGGCAGTTTCACACCCACAAGCTTCACACCCAACGGTATATTTGCTGTCATTTATGGGAACATATATAACCATGAATAATACACACTCAGGAAGGGATTCAGACTCCTTCACTATTTCCACATTTTGTTATGTTACAGCCTTATTCTAACATGTTCCTCATTAATCTACACACAATACCCCATAGTGACAAAGATAAAACAAGTTCTTAGAAATGTACAGAACATTTAAAACAGAAATACCTTATTTACATAAGTATTCAGACCCTTTGCTATGAGACTCAAAATTGAGCTTAGGTGCATCCTGTTTCCATTGATCATCCTTGAGATGATCAATGGAAACCTGTGGTAAATTCAATTAATTGGACATGATTTGGAAAGGTACAGACCTGCCTATGTAAGGTCCCACAGTTGACAGTGCATGTCAGAGCACAAAAACCAAGCTAAGAGGTTGAAGGAATTGTCCATAGCGCTCCGAGACAGGATTGTGTCGAGGAACAGATCTCGGAAAGGGTACCAAAAAATGTCTGCATCATTGAAAATCGGCAAGAACACAGTGGCCTCCGTCATTCTTAAATGGAAGAAGTTTGGAAAACCAAGACTTTTCCGGGGAAAAGGTCCTTGGTCGGGAAGGTGACCAAAAACCAGATGGTCACTCTGACAGAGGTCCAGAGTTCCTCTGTGGAGATGGAATGTCCTTGAGTAGCCCAGCCAGAGCCCGGACTTGAACCCGATCTAACATCTCTGGAGAGACCTGAAAATAGCTGTGCAGCGACGCTCCCCATCCAACCTGACAGAGTTTGAGAGGATCTGCAGAGAAGAATGGGAGAAACTCCCCAATTACAGGTGTGCCAAGCTTGTAGCGTCATACCCAAGAAGACTCAAGGCTGTAATCGCTGCCAAATGTACTGTGTAAAATGTCTGAATGCTTATGTAAATGTGATTTTTATTTATTTGTAATAAATTTGCTAACATTTCTAATAACCTGTTTTTGCTTTGTCATTATGGGGTATTGTGTTTAGATTAAATTGTGTTTTTCCTCATCAATTTTACAATAAGGCTGTAACGTAAGAACATTTGGAAAAAGTGAAGGGGTCTGAAGACTTCCCGAATGCACTGTTTGTGAGGATGTTTGGTGCTGAAGGCTCTGCCAGTTTAAACAATACATTGTGTACTGTAGTGGTAACATATACAGCATCATATTTCCATATGGATGGGGAGATGGAAATATGCATGGAAATATTCAGCACAGACACTGGGTAATGTACCACCGATTTGATGAAATCTGGAACAATCCGCAGCGCCTGGCTACCATCAAAATGCAGGGATATAAATACCAACTCTGTGATCCAAACAAAGGCGCGGACATATGGGGCTAACTATTGGCCGATTTGTAAGTGAGCTAGGCAGCAGCCCCCGAAACAGATTGGAGGCTATGATTATGATATGCCCGGGATTCCACCAAAACGAATCATTTCAGAGACTGCCAAAATCAGGAACGCCAAACCAGATGAAGTAGTGCTCCTCTCGGACTCGAAGCATGTGGAAAATAATTTGGATGTTTTCATTTTACAGGAGGCAGTTGATGAAAATAGAAGGCCAGTTTGATACAACTCGTTTGGCAGGGATGCCACATGGCAACAGAAGGGTAATGGTAGGGTAAAAGTCATTTGATGCTTCATGTAAATTATTTCTAAATGTAAGCTCTCTGCCCATCGAAAGACAAGATACAGAGAGAGAGTGGTAACTTCACTCAAACACCGGCAGCCAGTATTGTGGGCGCACAGTGATGCCAACGACTTGTGCCAGGAAGGCGTTCCATTCTGCCTTTCATCTCCCTGAAAAAAGAACAGAGAGAGGGGGTCTATTGAGGGTACATATTTCAGATGCAAATTCATCCCAGGGCACCAGGGAGGAAGCCCCGACGGTGCATTGAACCCCATAAAAAAATATATATTGTCAAATAATTCCCGGATAGGTGCAGTGACATGTATTGTTTTACAGGGTCAGCCATAGTAGTACGGCGCCCCAGGAGAAAATTAGTGCCTTAAGTGCCTTGCTCACCTTGTTGGCTTGGGTATTCGAACCAGCGACCTTTCGGTTACTGGGCCGACACTAACCGCTAGGCTACCTGCCATCCACAGTATACTCTCGTTGGACTCTGTATTGCGAAGGGAAACCGATACTTTCAATCCCAGTCTTTCATGGTCCAGAGAATGTGGCTTATTTAAATATGGAGCCAGGCACAGTACATCGCTGCACCTTTATTAGCAGATTTTCATTGATGGTGTCCAACAGCACTTGATCTTTGACAAAACTATCCAACAGATGTAATTCTCAGTAGCGGTGCACTTTTTAAATGAGAAACTCAATGTATGCTAAGAAGATTTGAGTTGCGCTGATTTGAGCCTGGCTGGGGTTTTTTTTTCTTCCAGAGGGGGTCCTTGGGTGAAGTTGAAAAGCACTCTCAGATCATATAGTACAGCCAGGAACAGACAGATCATCTCACCTCTGGAAGAAAGTGTGAAAGACTTGAAGAAGAAAAAAAGAAGCCCCAACAGAAAAGATATGAAGTGATCAAACTAGTTGAGGGGAAAAGTTTGGCCTCTTGGATTTTTCTGGTACATCAAAAATGTGTGATTAATTGTTTATCACCGCTCTGATAAAGAATCGTGGGAGACATTGAAATACATACGTTGAATTTATCAAAACTGTCTCTCCAGAGGGAGTAGTTCTCATTAAAGATACAATATCGTGCCTTCAGAAAGTATTCAAGTTACAACCTGAATTTAAAATGGATTAAATAGATTGTTTTCTCTCACCAATCTACACACAATAATGACAAAGGGAATACTTGTTTTTAGAATGTTTGCTAATTTATTGAAAATGAAATACAGAAATCTAATTTACAAAAGTATTTGGCGGTGATTACAGCTTTGAGTCTTTCTCAGTAAGTCTCTTAAGAGCTTTGCATACCTGGATTGTACAATATTTGCCCATTATTCTTTTTCAAATTCTTCAAGCTCTGTCAAATTGGTTGTTCATCATTGATAGACAACCATTTTTAGGTCTTGCCATAGATTTCCAAGTAGATTTAAGTCAAAACTAACTTGCCCACTCAAGATCAATCACGGCCTTCATTGTAAGCAACTCCAGTGTAGATGTGCAGACTGCTTTCTACCAAAATTCCTCTTGGACTTTGCCGGTGCTTAGCTCCATGCCGTTGTGAATACTTTCTGAAGGCACTGTATGTAACTTTTTAGGCTGCCCAACCAAATGCACATAGAGATGTGCGTTATAGATCTGTCATTCTCGTTGAAAGCAAGTCTAAGCTGTTTTATGTGTGCTATTTCTATACTTTATGTTCTTAAGTTTCATTTTTGTGTCTTTTACTTTCCATTTTGTACACCAGCTTCAAACATTTCATAATATAATATTTTGGGTTGATTGTTGAAAATACATTTCAGTGGTTTAGATGGTAGAGCGATTCTCTACAAATATTTATATCTACAGTATATGCACATATAACATTCTCTACACATCTATATGCATCCTTTGTCATTGCTTGTTTTGTCACAAACTGAAATTAGGCAACTATTAGAATTTTAGCAAACAGGAAATGGCAGAACAATTTCTGCATATTGCACCCTTTAAGATCCCAAGAACAGCTGAACTCATATATTCACAAATAATTCAGGTTCCTGTTTGACTTAACGATTAACTGCAGCAATTTACAGCAAATGGGCTCCTGCACAATATGTTTGGGGGGGGTGTAGATCAAATGAATCCCTGGCCACTGATCTGGAGACAGATTAGGTTTTTTAGCTTGCAATGATTAAGGTCTGAATAGGGAATTGGAGATCAGACCTTAGACCTGCCCGCCTGTTATAATGAGCAGTTAAACGACTCAAGCATTTTGTGGTCATGACCAATTCAAGGGCAGGGGTAAACCACACACACACACACACACACACACCACTCAGAGACTCTTTCCCTCTACCCCTCTCATTTTCCATCTCTCTCTCACACATACCTCATCTCACCTCAGCATGCAGTATATGGATGGTGCTAGAGTATGCTCTGCAGGTCCTGGGCCTGCGTCAGTAGGATTACTTACAGAATCCAAAAAGGACATTTATCACAGCAGGAAGATGAATAGACATGCTCGACTAAACCCACAGCAGGATTGATCTCGCTAAATGCAGAAGTGGTAATAAATTACTCTTTAAAAGCTACTTTTCCATCGAATCGTCCCCCACGCACAGCGATACCTCACAAACCAATAGAAGCAACATGCTGCCGATGAGTCCATTTAACACTAAAGAGGCCTGTTGTGTTGGCGTTTTACACAGTGCCATCCAATCAATAATTAAATAGTACATTCTGACATATCTATATGCATCGATTGTCATGTCCTCACTTCAAAGTGGGTCAACAACATCTTCTAGAAAGTCTTCTAAAAAGTCCACTCTCTTTCCCTGTACCCAAGGTTTGAGCTACCCAGGGTGCTCTGAAGTTGACTTTCATACGCTGCGGCTAGTCGCTGAAGCGATCCCACTTTTCAGAGGGGGGGGGGGGGGGGGGTTATCCTTCGACGCCAGTGGTGCGAGTGGCCGTGTTGTCCTCGTTAATTTTTAAACAGGCCTATTACATAACGGCCCTCTGGTTGGCCCTGTAATTTAAACGGTACAGCGCATGAGATGTGTAGAACAAGTACCGGGGCTAGCCGACGCCCCTGTGGAAGCGCGAGCTAAAGGTTAAAGCAGCAGGTGGGCTTAATATGTCTTAATGACATTATAATGAATAGGGAAATATGGGACATCATTTATTAAACAGAGTCAAGTGTGTCAGGGAAGTGGCGAGGACTCGCAAACGCATTAATTAATCTCCCCGTCTCTCCTCTTCACTGAACGGGGGAGAAAAACGACAGAGGTAATGACAGCCCTGAACGGATGTCATAAATTACCACGGGGGGGGGGGGCTGGAGCCGTAGGGGTCTTGTTCGTCGGTGCCCTCGCACAGTGGCGCTTACTTTCATGCCTCCAAACCGTCACTGGGAGTTTGGGGTTTGTTTCCCGAATCAACCTTGTGCTTTAACTGCTTCCAGTCGTTCTTCAACAAAGTAAAAGGCCAGTAGAATTCTGCTGCTTACTTGTAATGGAAAAGACTTGGTATCACGCAACGCTGGGGTAACTCATCACTCTTGAAAGGCACTTGTCAATCACGAAATGCACGGCATGTGGTTGGGACTTTTGAGGTCCTAAAAAGACGCTCCACACTCTCGACCAACTCCCAAACACGTTTCTACCAAGACTCTCCACGTAAGCACTTGGGCCTGTCCTGATCCCGGTAGTTATAACAGTTTCTCTGTTGAGTTCCCAGGGCTGACATCTCTCCATACACCATCGGGGAACTTCAAAGGGGCCCAGTGCATCGTTCAAACACATCTCAAAGCTTAACATGTAACTCCCGCAGTAAACCAACCCAGGCACTCCAGGAGCTTCACTCTTCAACACACCCACATTCTACCACTAGCAGATTAGCTGGGCGAGAAACCAAACGTTTTAAAAGAGAACTCCCATTTCATCGGGAGGTGTACTTTCTCGACGGCTTGTAGGCATCTTCTTTAATGATGGTAAAAGGCACAACATGCCTTTCACAACATTAGCATCCCAGGGGGTTAAATGTAGAAGAGGACGAGCTCAGAAGGGAAATTTGTTCCAAATTAGCAAATTCTTCAAACGCGAACCCCATTGACTTTGCAATTGATCAAATTTGTAAATTGGTTCCCTTGGTTTACGCCAACACTTCTCAGGGATCCCGAATATCTCCACATTCTGATATAGTACAGCTCACCATCAAATCTCTTTCATGCTTATTTGCTCATATTGCTTATCTCCCGTGACAAAAAACTTGTGCCAGTCTCACGTTCGAGAGTCACCATCGACCAACTGTCCGGCTCAAGCTTGTGATTTTACAGCTTGACGGCCATATGTTGTTGTGGCAATACCCCAAGCCCCCCACACACACACACACACACACACACAAAAGCCCTGCAGCCTTTTTTCCCTCTCTCACTTTCCTTCTAATCTCCTGGTGCTGGTCTGTCAGCATTTCATTATCTGACTTCTGGGGTCAGCCGAGTCAGAGGTCAAATTCACACAAGCTCGGCACAAGCACAACAAAGGCTTGACTTCCTTGAAAAAGTCAATAAGTTACGGGTGGCCCATGTCCTCAGATATCACGTTGGTTTCTCTAACACAAAGATACACAGACACTATTGTAGCACCAGTGTAAACAAAATAACAACTGGGATGTCCATAATCTGTTGGCATAGGTATGAAAGGTGTTCTGGAAATGTTTATATCTCCGCTTAAGTCCGCTTTCCTGAATTATGATATGTAGAATGTATCATTATAATTACTAAAAAGGATCTTGTGCTAAATTTACATTTTAAAAGACATACCAAGACAGGTGTTATGTTTGGTGCCTTTCAAACGCACTTTATGGCAATGCATTTCAATTGGAGTATTTTGACAACACATACCTGAGGCTCCACTCTGGTTGAGACTCAAAAACATGACTTGGCTGGCGCAGCTTGAACCCCTGTGCCTGAAACCAGAGATAAAAGTACAAAAGTGCTATTTTTCCTCTTCATGTGGATTTCAAAGTTGAGCCAGGAACAGGTGCAACACTGTGAAATCCATTTAACTTGTCTCCAGCTCAAACAGGAAGGGGAAGTTGAAACTGGACTGAGCAGAACTCCGGAGCAGTCTTGAAATGATTGCAGACTAAAGGCATGCCCGTGGGCCAGGCACAAATTAGAGGGGAGAATACAGACTCCCTCTTCAAAGACAATTAGTCTTCATATTGTGGTGTGTCCGTTCAGCGAGCTCCCTCCACACTCATGGGACCGCACATGTGGACATGGCTAATAGGCTGTGTTAATGAGACAATCGTTCATTATCAATCTTATATCAATCTTATGGGAGGCCCAGTGGGTGAGCGGGACATCCTGTTGACACGTTTAGAGGAAACGGTTTCTGCCTCTTTCGACCGTGTGTGTGTGTGTGTGTGTGTGTGTAGAGAACTGCTGAGTGACTGTCGCTGAGGGCTAGAGAGCAGCTTGATTCCCTGTGTCCTTGTGGAGGCAGCTAAATTAGAGACACGCGTACACACACACACACACCGCTCGAATCCAGGCCTTTTCTAGCGGGGAAATGCCCTCTTTGTCCCGCGCCACCTGTTCAAAATACTAACAGCGGACTTGTTGCTGACCTCAACAACAGCAATAAATCACTACGCCCGCCCACCAACCCCCTCGCCTCCAACCAGATCATACTCCACGCCTGCTGCCATCTATAGATGTTTTACGGCACATTTTTATTCCCTTTTATTTAGTTGGCGATGGGCAATCTGTTTTTATGCCTGTGCTGCCACCTGGCACTCTCGGTAGAAGGCCCTAAAAGCTGGGACTTATACTGTATGCTGGAACCTCAAGTATAACAAAGCAATCCGTGAAAAGACAACCCCTTTCGCCGACCACCTAGCCTCACTGTTTCTGGGAAAGGCAGGGCGTGTAGATACATCTTACGTCGCGAGATGAGTGACCTTACATTAGGGATGTCCCTGACCCCAAAAAATCTTGGTCGACCGAAAGTTGATTGATCAAATTTGTTATACATGTGTTTCTCCATATATAGACACACCCTATGTGTTTAAATGAAATCAACTTTATGCATTGAGCTTACGGAAATAAGACAAATGCCTCGAGGGCTCCAGAGATCTAGATAACCAGAAGAGAACTCTCCTGAAGTTGCTGATAATAGGCTACACGAGGAGTCGGCAACCTTTCTCATGTGGAATGTCAATTTATCTTACTATTTCTACTCATCTGCATGCTAGTTATGGTTTTCATATGCACATTTTTGTGAAACAGTTTAATTTATAATTCTGTCTTCATATCTCAAAATCATTATCATGTGGTTAATCAAAATTCTAAGTAACTTCTATTACCAACTATATAAAAATAGCCCACATAAAGCCAACAACTAAAAACATTGCAGCCTGCAGGTAGAAAATATCATGATAAAAATAAATATTTAAAAAATCACATTGGCTACACATGGCCTTTCTGCAACAACTTGAAACTTTTTGGTAAGCAGTACTTGACTTGGGCAGGAGCTCACTGGAGCTGAAGACCGGCACCTCAACTTGTCTACTACTTGAGCTCCTGTTCCTCTTATAGAATATTAGCTTTAAAGTGTTATGGAGCTCCTGCACCTAAATAGAAACAGTACCAGCACCCAAAATGAGTACCGGAACCTATTTCAGTCCAAGTCGAGCACTGATATGAAGTAATCAGGTAGAGGCCTATTTTATGACGTTTCCACTGGATCAGAGCATGACATTTTTCCTTTTCACGCTGAGTGGTTATCGAAAGGAAGAGAGCTGGAAAGATTTTACAAATACATTACATTGTAATTCTCAATAGATGGAAAAACAGAGTTTGTTTGCTTGCTGTTTGAGGTGAAGAACACATCACTGAGAAGCTCCACAGGTCATTAGTGGTGGTTCGTTAAGCCAATCAGAAATAATATCAATCAGATCCCCAAATGGGCACATTTATATGCTTACACTTACAAGCAGGCCAGGTAGCTTATTGGCCTACTTTTAAGCGCGTCCTAACTTCACTTTGACAGGAGAGAGGCAAACAAAAGACAATAACTAAATTGACGAAACTCGTAAACGGAATGAAATAAAGCAAAACGACTCTCACAAGTGTAGCATACAGTGGGTTGTGCACTCCGCAAACAATGTGTCCACTCTGACAATGATAAAGGGAAGACTGGATTAATAATATTGAATGCATTCACAGAAATTACCGTAACCAAAGTAACAAACATTGTAGATTCAAAATTAAAGGAACTAACGGTAAATGTGCTACTTGTGGGAAATGTAACGGGGACTTGATATACACTAACTGTGTATATCTGATAGACTATTTGACATCATTTGAGTGAATTGGAGGTGTACCTGTGGATGTATTTCAAGGCCTACCTTCAAACTCAGTGCCTCTTTGCTTGACATCATGTGAAAATCAAAAAGACATCAGCCAAGACCTCAGAAAAAATGGTAGACCTTGACAAGTCTGGTTCATCCTTGGGAGCAATTTCCAACCACCTAAAGGTACCACGTTCATTTGTACAAACAATAGTACACAATTATAAACACTATGGGACCACGCAGCCGTCATACCGCTCAGGAAGGAGTGGTGTTCTGTCTCCTTGAGCTGAACGTACTTTGGTGCGAAAAGTACATATCAATCCCTGAACGACAGCAAAGGACCTTGTGAAGATGCTGGAGGAAACAGGTGCAACAGTATCTATATCCACAGTATAAAGAGTCCTATATCGACATAACCTGAAAGTCTGCTCAACAAGGAAGAAACCACTGCTCTAAAACCACCATACAAAAGCCAGACTATGGTTTGCAACTGCACAAAGATCGTACTTTTTGGAGAAATGTCCTCTGGTCTGATGAAACAAAAAATAACTGTTTGGCCATAATAACCATCGTTATGTTTGGAGGAAAAAAGGGGAGGCTTGCAAGCCGAAGAACACCATCCCAACTGTGAAGCATGGAGGTGGCAGCATCATGTTGTTGGGGTGTTTTGCTGCAGGAGGGACTGGTGCACTTCATAAAATAAATGGCATCATGAGGAAGGAAAATTATGTGGATATATTGAAGCAACATCTCAAGACATCAGTCAGGAAGTTAAAGCTTGGTCGCAAATGGGTCATCCAAATGGACAATGACCCCAAGCATACTTCCAAAATGGCTTAAAAGGAAAACAAAGTCAAGGTATTGGGAGTGACCATCACAAAGCCCTGACCTCAATCCTACAGAAGATGTGTGGGCAGAACTGAAAAGGACTCCTGAACATCTAATCAAATGGCTACCCAGACTATTTGCATTGCCTCCCCCCTCTTCCATGCTGCCGCTACTCTGTTATTATCTATGCATAGTCACTTTAATAACCCTACCTACATGTACATATTACCTCTATTACCTGTACCCCCTGATTATAGCCTCGCTATTGTTATTTTACTGCTGCTCTAATTATTTGTTACTTTTACCTCTTACTTTTTTGGGGGGTATATTTTCTAAAAACTGCATTTTCGGTTAAGGGCTTGTGAGTAAGCAATTCACTGGAAGGTCTACACCTGTTGTATTTGGCGCATGTGACATAAAATTTGATTTGAAACATTAGGAACGCCTTCCTAATATTGAGTTGCACCCCCCTTTGCCCTCAGAAGAGCCTCAATTCGTCGGGGCATGGACTCTACAAAGTGTCGAGAGCCTTCCACTGTAATACTGCCCATGTTTACTCCAATGCTTCCCACAGTTGTGGCAAGTTAGCTGGATGTCCTTTGGGTGGTGGACCATTCTTTATACACATGGGAAATGGTTGAGCATGAAAAACTCAGCGGTGTTGCAGTTCATGACACACTCAAACAGGTGTGCCTGGCACACACTACCCTATCCGTTTCAAAGGCACTTAAATATGTTGTCTTGCCCATCCACTCTCTGAATGGCACACATACACAATCCATGTCTCAATTGTCTCAAGGCTTAAAAATAATTCTTTAAATGTGTCCTCCCCTTCCCCTACACTGACTGCAGTGTCTTTAACAAGTGACATCAAAACAAGGGATCATAGCTTTCACCTGGATTGACCTGGTCAGTCTATGTCATGGAAAGAGCATGATGTGTAGACTCAGTGTGTAAACCCAACCCTCCATTCAGTCTGGAATGATAAAGACATCCCATTCAGTTGTGCAGCACTAGAATAGCCCCCAGCTCAGAGTGCAGTAACTACACGCCCATAAAGGCTCCACGGGAGCTCTCAAGGTGACAGGACTCTTCGGCCGCCCATTTGTTTTCCCATGGGGGAGTTGCGTTGCAGAGTATAAGCTCCCTTGGGAAACAGGGCCGATCACTGCGGCTTGTCGAGAGCGGGTGACCTTTGAACTCCACAGGCAAAGTCATTTTAGACTCCAAAGGCGTGATGGCAGTGCCAGGGATTCCCAAACGCATATCTTTCTGCTGGTGGGCCAGAAGGAATGTGGTGACTGGTTAAGTAGATCTGATCTCATTTCATTTTACTTTTGTTGTTGTTCAACAGGTAGTATTAGACTGTGGTCAGTCATAATTATCCCTCACAGGAACCACCTAAACATTTTGTAAAAAGGTACCTCCTATTCAGTAGAAGAAGCGGGAAAAAAGGCACTGATCATCATTAGCAGAATTATTAGCATAATGGGAGATCCAAGTCTAACCCTGATGCGAGGCTGAGCAGTACGGGGGTAGCCACAAGAGACCCCGAATGAAACTCAGCCCCTGGGCCATAAAGTGTGATTGGTGACATGGGGAAGTGAGGGTCCTTCTGGTCTTCCTCTAGTCTATCTGTTAGAGCAGCCATCCATGCAGGTCTAACTGGGAGGGGGGGGGGGGGGTCTCCACACACTACTGCATTAAGAACAATTAAACTCGGCCCATGCCGGAGTGCCCTGACGCAAAACAGGGGGTAAGTGGATACCGGCACCTGCAATCACCCACAAACTACAAGCTAATGGACCGGAGTCCCTGACCTGGTTGTATGAAGTCTTCAGTGTTCATCCAATAAGGGGAAGGAAACAACAGCTACAGCATACTGCTGTGCATTCTTTAGAGTGAATGTGAACGTATAGTGGGGTGTGAGTTGCAGGGCTTGTCATCCGGTGCAGTATACATATTGTACAGTGGAGCTGGTCTCCCTAGCCGCTCCTGGATTGGCTGTTGGACATTAGTACAGCGTATGCACTCACAGATCGGTCATTGACTTCTCATTGACATGCTTCCTGGCGACTTAACACATACGGTTTGAACGGAGATGGGAAAGCACAGTCCTGCTTCCCCTAAACATGCTGATGCACAGTATATATAGAGGAGAGTTATTCAAGTCAGAAGCGATGACCTCTCAAAGGGGAATGTAATGTGAGAGTCATCCAAGCACACATGAGAGACCGACGTCTCTATTGAGCGGCCTTGAGGGTTGAAACGTCTCTGTCCTCCGAGGAGAATACATGCTTGGAATTGGAGGCATGCACTCCGAAGTCAGCTGATCACATTGTAAGTCATAGGTATTCATGTCATGCTTCTGACGTCGGGGCTTCGGCCATGATTCACCGTGCTACTCTTTGCTAACAATATAAGAACCTGTCCGCTGTAGAAGCCTGTATTGCGGCTCTGAATTGCAGAGCCTTTCTGGAGAATCAGGACAATTACCTGAAGTGGTTATTGTTCTGTTGTATTTTTTTAAAGTTTTGATGTCAGCCAGTCAGTGTGAGAGCCGGGGTACAGGCAAAGCTGAGAGGCGCGTGCTTGCGGTTTTTAGCTCGAGTAAGGACATCCACCTTGCTTGATATGTGTATCTCATAAATAAATCATATTATTATTTTCTTCCACCTCAAAAGGATCTCTCTCTCTCTCTCTCTCTCTCTCTCTCTCTCTCTCTCTCTCTCTCTCTCTCTCTCTCTCTCTCTCTCTCTCTCTCTCTCTCTCTCTCTCTCTCTCTCTCTCTCTCTCTCTCTCTCTCTCTCTCTCTCTCTCTCTCTCTCTCTCTCTCTCTCTCTCTCTCTCTCTCTCTCTCTCTCTCTCTCTCTCTCTCTCTCTCTCAAATTAATTCAACACAGCTTTAACTGGATTTGGGAGCATGCGGGAATAAGCGACGCTCCACAGCTAAATCAACATCAGACGCGAGCAGCTCCTCTGGGGCGTGAGTCGCGGCTTCAGTGTTTTCAGTCAAAGCAGGCTTTCGACCGGGGCCCAACGGAGGCTTTTCATGTAATGGCGCAGTCTTCATTTCTGCTGTAGTCGGAAATAGCGTGAAAATCCAATCCTCAATTTCAACACTGACAAATGAAAGGTTTCAGTAAAAAAATAGAAAGGGGGTAGAGAGTGTGAAAAAAAAGAGTGTGCGCAGGAACAGTAGATTAATCCTCTGCTAAAAAACATCAAGGTAATGCATAGCTAGCAATAGCGGTTGGCCAGCACTAATAGGAGGGATGAGAGATGTAGAGACATTTCTGCCCTAATAAATAAATGTTATTCCATGAGGGATTAGGGGATGCCAGGGGAGTTATGGGTAGCCTTAGGTTAAGTGACAGACATTGCGGTTGTAAACTACACGTGTTGGGAAGACGATGCACACCGAGTTGGCTAGCACATTGAAACCGCCTTGGCTGACCTCACCTCCACACGCATACACAACTTTTCCTCAGACAAGACTCATAGATACTGTACACAGAGCCACACACACACACAGCAGGGTCTGCAAAATCAATCAACACTTTCGGAGCCAGGCTCCGCTGCGTTCAAAACAATGCAAATGCCGTTCATGTGGCGAGTCGTGCCTCCACAGAAGCACCTGTTTGACATGCATGGTTTTTTCATTACACTCAAACAAACACAAGGTATGCAAAAGTCAACAAGATTCCCCAAAATAGCTTCTTTGCATGCGAACTTGAGTGCAACATTTCCTTTTCCAACTTCCAGCATTTCAAAAACTTGCTCTACGCGACCAATAAAAATAAAAAAACAGCCAGACATCAGGGCTACACTGTATTACACACTGTCTACTGAACCCCGACACCCCATTTGAAGAGGCAGAACGCCCCTTGACCCCAGCTGTCCCTCCAGATGGATATGTGGGGTTGGAGGTGGTGGTGGTAAACCCTCAGTTAAAAAACATATGAACTAATAATCCTTCCGTTTTTTTATTTTTATGATTGCGTATTCAGCCAAGCGATATAATACATGAATATTCATGTGCACAACTCACTGTGAAAATGACTGTTGGTGATACCAAACCCCAAGCTGATGTTGGGAACAGAGCACACTCTAGGGAGGGGATTTGAATCTTAACCGGCCAAGATGGCTGCCACAGACAGTGGTGAATAATGCTAAAAGCCTGGCGGCAAGAAAACAAGATGGACGAAATATTTTGGGTTTGGCACCACAAAAATCACCACTCGTCGAAAGCGTTAACGCTGGGTCGGGCTGAACCGCACACGTTTTGTCCTTTAAAGCATAACATCCACCATATTAAGACTAAAGTGTCTAAATTAAATAAAAAGAATGATGGACCCTTTAAACGCATCCGTTTAAGACACAATTTACCGGCGTTAAATAAAGACTCGTAAGTCGGAATGACAACAGGAGGTGAAAGCAGATTAATGGGGGCCAAATTGATTTGTTAAGCTTCTCTCCTTTCACAGGAGCAGCAGTCCACTAGGATTTACGCTGCTAAAAGCCTGTCCCTCTTCAGGAGAGGAGCGCGCTCCAACCGGGCACTGCTGGGCCCTTTCCAAGCCAATGCCATCAACCAACTGGAGCAGCGTAGACCTGGGTGGCAGCCCTGCCAGTGTGTGTGTGTGTGTACGTAAGACAGAGAGCGTGTGTTCATGTGCACACATGTGCGAGAGAAAGAAGGAACACGTACACACATGTAGGAAAATGTGTGTCTAGTGTGTGCTTGCGTCCGTGCGCATGCCTCTGTGCTTGTGTGTGTGTGAGCTAGGTGCCTGCTGTCCGGTGCTATCCCTCAAGAAGCATGTGTAATGGGAACGAGTTGCTCATACATACGAGTTGCTCAAACATACAGGAAGGTAGCTCTCCAAGAACAGGGTTGGAGTTAAAACATACAGGAAGGTAGCTCTCCAAGAACAGGGTTGGAGTTCAAACATACAGGAAGGTAGCTCTTCAAGAACAGGGTTGGAGTTAAAACATACAGAAAGGTAGCTCTCCAAGAACAGGGTTGGAGTTAAAACATACAGGAAGGTAGCTCTCCAAGAACAGGGTTGGAGTTCAAACATACAGGAAGGTAGCTCTCCAAGAACAGGGTTGGAGTTAAAACCTACAGAAAGGTAGCTCTCCAAGAACAGGGTTGGAGTTAAAACATACAGGAAGGTAGCTCTCCAAGAACAGGGTTGGAGTTCAAACATACAGGAAGGTAGCTCTCCAAGAACAGGGTTGGAGTTAAAACCTACAGGAGGGTAGCTCTCCAGGAACAGGGTTGGAGTTAAAGCCTACATGAGGATGGCTCTTCAGGAACAGTGAATGGTAATACTGAGGTGATACAGCATGGTAGCAGAAGCTAGGCTGTAGAAGAAGGGAGGAAAAGGATTGAGACATATTCTCTCTCATGAGTCAATGAGGGAAGAGAAAGGAGGGAGACAAAGTAGACTGTTTACTTGCATTGTTAATTTCATTAGCCCCCCGGCAACCACTTCAATATTTAACATTCACCATTTAGCCCTCTCCTTTATTCCTCCCTCCATCTACCCCTGTAACCAGTTTGCCTCACAAAGTCCCACAATTAAACAGAGTGGCCAGCAGGAATCCATCAGCACTGTCCAGTCTTACCACTTAATACAGTTGCTGATCCATTACCAGTCTACACAAGACAGGCTTGTAAAAGCTACAATCCTTTTAAAATGACCATCAATTGGGCAATGAGACTTTGGGCCCTGAGTTGGTAGACTAACACAACCCTGTAGTGTTACCACTTAATCCACTGACTGTGTCATTGGCAGAAATGACCAATGAATTGGTTACGAGATGACTTACCAATGGCTGGTTAGCCTGTGGTATAGGTCAACTGGTGTATTAGTATCATTCAAATTCAGTACATGGATCTGATGGCTTAGTTCCTTGAGACTAAAGATATGGGTTTGATTCCTGCATAGACTAAGTGTGTTAACTTACCACTCTTGAAATCTGCTAAATGACCACATTATTAGTAGTATCAGTACTATTGTTAGCCACTGTATAAGTCAATGCCTAGAGAGTACTAGCCTGAAGGAGAACAGGGGCATTCTAGCAGCATAGTGACAGAGAGACTGGGGTTGAGACAGAGGTATAATGGTGATCTCACTTCCCACGCCTCCCAGTGAGCATGCCTTCTAAGCCGTGTCCCAAGATATCCATACACTGACATCATTTATATAGTGCCGTGAAATCAAGATCTGGCTCAAAGATCGGTTTTGCATAATGCCTACATTTCCCGTTGGCAGAGCGAGAGCATGACTGCCTCTAATGCTCCTCCCGTGATGGAATAGAACCATTTGACCACTGACAAATTCCCTTGTGTGCCCCCCCCCCCGAAACCCCCAACCCGGGAGAGGCTTCCATTGTGGAGTTCTCTCTCCCAGGTATCCAATTTGTAAATATTTTTTTTCAGCAAGTGGGGTTGTAAAAGAAGCCCGACATCCTAGACGCCTGATTTATTAAACTATTTGCATGTAAAAAGTTAAAAGAATTGCCATTGCCGGGGACTTGGCGAGGCGAAGAAGCACTAAAATATTGCCAAACTGGTGCCCGAGACCTTTTCATTTACCATTCAAAAACGAATCGGACTTCGCCAGGCAGAAAATGCATTCAGAATGGTAAGTAAATACGTGTAATTGAAACAGTGGACTGTTGAAAATGCATCAAGAGCAGACCTCTTTTTATCATGAGGTTATGTATCTCCCCTCCCAAACAAAAAGACAAAGGGAGAAGAGTCAGGCTGGGGGGAATGTGTTTATTTGCAGCTCTCTACTGGCTGTGTGTGTGTGTGTGTGTGTGTGTGTGTGTGTGTGTGTGTGTGTGTGTATGCATGCCCGTGAGTGTAATTGCTGCCCGTTATCATGATGCAAGCGAGGGACCACGGTGAAAGGCACAGCGCAAAATGAAGGGCAAACCTGGGGATATTCTGTGTGACATTGGCCGTCTGTGGGTAAGTAATGATCCCAGCTCCATGTGACACCCCAGCCTCGGCGCCAGTGGCGGTTGTTCGCCGGACTACATCGCCTGTTCTCCTCCTCCACCTCTTCATTAAAGAAGGAGTCTTCTCCCACCAACCCGAACAAGCTAAATGCGTCTTCAGTGACGCTAATTCAGTGCTAAGTGAGATGGAATAAACATTCGACCGCCGGATATATTTAATACCTCATCAAATAATACATAGATCCAATGCTTAAGTAGGCAAAACATGGATTTGTTAATACATTTTTTATTATCCTAACCGAGGTCCCACTTTCGTCGTCTGGTGCTTGGGCAGGTTCAAACCAAGGCCACGTCACCTCCAGTAAGAAGTGTAATCAACTTTAATTGATGGAATAATCTCAAAGAATTGGACCCAGGCGCGGCAGATAATGACCAATTGTCTGTTGACACCATGAGACAATTTACTCAAGAGCTGTGTCATCAACACACCAGATGTAGTGGAACATTGGAGAAAGGACATAAGAAAGGGGGGGGGGGGGGGGCTAGAGATAAAAACTGTATGTTCAGGGGGGGGGGGGGGGGGGGGGGGGCTAGAGATATAAACTGTATGTTCAAAATCCTCCATCTAAGAATGACGACACTCTGGACCAGGGAGGAAACAGACAGAAGAGGGGGCTGGAGGGAGGGCGAGGAAGTTGTGGTTCTGTATGCAGCATCTCCACAAACGGCGAGCATCCCCCCCCCCGTGTGAGCCATTACTTTGTAAACATGGCGGGCACCGCAGGTAGCGCGTCCATAAATGTCACTCAAGAGGAGGCGTAATTTCATTTTGTTTTGGGAATAAATAAAGCCCTCATCCCTCAAACTGATTACGTGCCCTCGGAATCTTTTTGGGCTTGACTCCCGCTTTGATGAAACGACGCAGTGCTTAATGACACCGTTGATTTATACCCGGTGGGGATCAGAGGGGAAGGCTCAATCTCAGAGAGAAAGAAAGTCAGTCGTTGAGTCTCTCCCGTCTCAGAGTGCTGAAGAATGCGGACAGAAAAACAGCAATACTCGTCTGTCTGTCATGAATAAGTCATATCAACCACCCCTGATATAAGAGGGAATATATGAAAAGTTAATTACCATATTTTCTATTAATGGAAGAAGATGGGGAAGACATTTTTTTGAAAGTTCATTTTCAACTGCAGTAAATTCTGTAATTATGGGCCTCTTTTCTTGTTATTCCTGTTTGGCAAGATGGTAAAAGGGCTCCACAATGGCCAATGTTCTGTGGATTTATAAGCACCCGGAGAACTCTGGTTGCAGGCTGATAAAGAGAGTTGCTGAGCTAGGCTAGCGTTCTGGGCTAAAACACTCATTCTAACGGTAATAGGAAGTATTTATGTGGACTCAAACACCGGCATTGTGCCGGTTATTAGGAAAGTTGAGAAAACTCATGAAAACGTCTGCTTCCAGTCCTCTGGGTTTGTAATGTAACAAGAAAGCCACACTCGACTTCAGGTACCAAACCTTCTCAAGAGCAAAAGGAACAATGCACTGAGCTGGAATCCATAAGAGGTATTGTTCTTTTGAACAACAAGACAATGATTAGATCTTGGTCATGTTCTTTTAGTTATCGACCGACAGCTGTCTCATCCAAGTGATCTAACCGGTCCAACATCAAGCCTCTGCCACGTCGAGATCACGCTGCCACGTCCGCACACACAGGAAAGAGAGCACGCGCCCATCAACTGAGCACGACTTCCCATTTAGGAGCGCAGAAGTCAGCCTTGCAGGGATCCAGGAAGCTTTAGTCCACTAACACCCACATCGACAGAGATCAAGCTCTGGCAGGAAGCAGTGAGCGTTTTGGAGCAGGGTTCTCTTTAAATCAAACGTTGGTCACGTGACTTCTTCAAGGCAGAGAAGTCTGGGAACAGTAGTAGAAAGAGACAACCTCAGAGGAGCAACACCTTTCCTTCATATGGTGCTCTGTAAACTACAGGGAATCCTTGTTCTGGTTCTAACTGTCAAAAGATGTCAGGTCCCTGGAAGCTTGGAATCGATCCAAGTCCAGATTGAAAAATGAAATGAAGATTCTTTTCCTCCTCCTCTATTTTCAAAGAAAATACGGCTAATCCACAGACTTCGCTGCCTCATTTATTAGTGCTCTTAAAAAGGGGCAATACATAGTTGAAACAATAACAAAGTGCCCTGCCCGCCACACTTTCGGTAAAAAGCGGAGTGATGGGTTGGAGAAATGTAAGCACTCAAATTCATACTATGGATTCATGGACTGATTATCCATGATATCAAAAGTATCGTTTTAACCATGTTTTCTGGCTATACAGTGTCTGCTTACATTTACATTGGTTTACAAACAAACATTGGAGTAAAACAGGCTTATATGTTGGCCTCTGGTGGGGTACGACAGTTGAACTAAGCCCATGAAGCGTTAATACATCATATTCTTCAAGAATCAATTAATTTGTATAAATCTAGAAATGGATGTAGGAACTGCAGATTGTCCATTTAATTAAAAATCCTCACACTTTTCTTCAGGAGGCTACCAATACTTGATGTGCCGGATTACCGGCGGCACAGTCGGACATAATTTGTTTTTAATAAAACATCGGAGGATTAAGTCGATGGAATTTGCTGAGATGTAGCTCCGAGGAGGTGCTGCCTGCGTCTTGTAACTGCTGCATGAAAACAAGGCAACAAATGCTTTGGCATCTTTAATAGGCATTTAATTGCCCTTAATATAGAACAAATGATGATGATGACAGGGATTGCAAACACAAATGCAACTAGAGCAAATAAATGGAAGATGCATACCACTAATAGATGGCTTTACCTAGATGTTTGTTTTGCATTCATTTGGGGTGAAATTGCTGGATATAATGTTGAGAGAGGTGATATTAATTAGTGGTCTTAATGAGGAGCTTTTCTGGGTTTCCACAGTAGAGAGAACATAAAATGACAGCATCATCACTAATTCAACATGGCAGGCCAGCGAAACTCCATCTGCTGCTCAACAAACTGTTAATAAAGGCACAATTATATTTTCGTAACCACTTTATTGCGAATAAAATGTGCAAATGAACTGGCCGAGAGTAGAGTTGACGGGTAAAGGAGTGGAGGGAAATAAAGGCCAAATCACTAAAGACAGACGAGCCATTTGATTCACCGAACAACATTTTACAACCAAACAAACAAAAATGTGGGGTTTCATTGCAGATGATTTGAGACAAAGGCTTTGTTTTTTTATTATTTTTATTATCGTGCCTCACATGAACTTACACGTATTCCATAATGAGGATACACAGTTAGCTTAGCCTCCCGCTCTCATCACAACAAATCAGCCCTGCAAAGGATTTTGCACAGGCTCGTAATTGCACAGTGTGCCAACAGCTGGCTATTAAGCACCAGCAGGAGAAAACTAGCCTCTGTAAAAGTTGAGTAGTCAAGCCTATTCATGATCAATATGGTCAGAAAAACACTAGTTGTTAACGATCTTTAGATCGTTGTTTTGTTTCTCATTGAGAATGTTGCTCTCATTAGCTTTCCCCATGCGTTCTCGCTGCTGTTTGGAGTCCTTTTGACTCCTGCTCTGAAAAACAATCATGAATGTCCAAAGTGGGCCCAGATAACTTAGTTAATCCCCTTTGCCTAAGACCTTGAGGAGTTTAATTCATGCTGATTGTTCGGACTCTCCTCGCTGACAATCAATACATCCCATTTCAGCACTTTTCAAAACTCGGATAAAAGTCGCCTTTTCTATCCCCTCTATTCTTTACGGACACACAAACATAATATCCCTAAAACACGCGGGGTGTACAGACACACACACACACACACACACAAAGCCTCTCTTGCCAAATTACACGATCACGTTTATATGATCATTCACACATTTTGCTCTTACAATAAGCAGATAACTCATACCACCTAAAAACCATAACAATATATACTTGACGCCAGTCTTAATCCTAGCCAGTTTATTTTCCAGCTATGTTCATTGTACCTTGGAGTCACTCACTCACACACTCACTCACTCACTATCATTGTCCAAACAAAACCAATTTCCCCTCAGGAGACTGAAAAGATTTGGCATGGGTCCCCAGATCCTCAAAAGGTTCTACAGCTGCAACATCAAGAGCCTCCTGGCTGGTTGCATCACCGCATGGTATGGCAACTGCTCGGCATCTGACCATAAGGCGCTACAGAGGGTAGAGCGAACGGCCCAGTACATCACTGGGGCAAAGCTTCCTGCCATCCAGGACCTATATAATAGGCGGTGTCAGAGGAAAGCCCATAAAATTGTCAGAGACTCCAGTCACCCAAGTTATAGACTGTTTTCTCTGCTACCGCACGGCAAGCGGTACCGAGGCCAAGTCTAGGACAAAAAGGCCCCTCAACAGCTTCTACCCCCAAGACTGATGAACAATTCATAAAAATCGCCACAGGACAATTTACATTGACCCCCTCCCTTTCGTACACTGCTGTTACTCGCTGTTGTTTGTTACCTATACATAGTCACTTCGCCCCCACATACATGTACAGATGACCTCAACTAGCCTTGTACCCCTGCACACTGACTCGGTACTGGTGTGCCCTGTATATAGCCTTGTTATTGTTATTCTTATTGTGTTACCTTATCATTACTTTTTATTTTAGCCTACTTGGTAAAAAATTAATTTTTCTTGAACTGCACTGTTTGTTAAGGGCTTGTAAGTAAGCATTTCACGGTAAAGTCTACACTTGTTGTATTCTGAACATGTGGCAAATAGAGTTCAATTTGATTTGAGTCGGTATACAGTGCATTCGGAAAGCAATCAGACCCCTTCCCCTTTTCCACATTTTGTTACATCACAGTGTTATTATAAAATGGCTTTTTTTTAAAATCCTCTTCTACACACAAGGTCCCACCGTTTACAGTGCATGTCATAGCAAAAACCAGGTTGAAGGAATTATCCGTAGAGACAGGATTGTGTTGAGGCATAGATCTGGGGAAGGGTACCAAAACATTTCTGCAGCATTGAATGTCCCCGAGAACACAGTGGCCTCCACCATTCTTAATTTGAAGAACTTGAAACACCAAGACTCTTCCTAGAGCGGGCCATCTGGCCAAACTGAGCAATCGGGGGAGAAGGGCTTTGGTCAGGAAGGTGACCAAGAACCCGATGGTCACTCTGACAGAGTCCCAGAGTTACTCTGTGGAGATGGGAGAACCTTCCAGAAGGACAACCATCTCTGCAGCACTCTACAAAATCAGGCCGATACGGTAGAGTGGCCAGACAGAAGCCACTCCACAGTAAAAGGCACATGACAGCCAGTTTGGAGTTTGCCTTAAGGCACCTAAAGAACTCAGACCATGAGAAACGAGATTCTCTGGTCTGATGAAACCAAGATTGAACTCTTTGGCCTGAATGACAAGCGTCATCTCTGGAGGAAACCTGGCACCATCCCTACGGTGAAGCATGGTGGTGGCAGCATCATGCTGTGGGGATTTTTTTCAGCGGCAGGTACTGGGAGACTAGTCAGTATCGAGGGAAAGATGAATGAAACAAAGTACAAAGAGATCCTTGATGAAAACCTGCTTCAGAGAGCTCAGGACCTCAGATTGGGGTAAAGGTTCAACAACCTTAAGCACACAGCCAAGACAACACAGGACTGGCTTGGGGTCAAGTCTCTGAATGTCCTTGAGTGGGCCAGCAAGAACCCGGACTTGAACTCGATCGAACATCTCTGGAGAGACCTGAAAATAGCTGTGCAGCGACATTCCCTATTAAACCTGAGAGCTTGAGAGAATCTGCAGAGAAGAATGTGAGAAACTCCCCAAATACAGGTGTGCCAAGCTTGTAGCCTCATACCCAAGAAGACTCAAGGCTGTAATCAGTGCCAAAGAAGCTTCAACAAAGTACTTAGTAAAGGGTTTAATACATTTGTAAATATGTCTAACAACTTGTTTTTGCTTTGTCATTATGGGGTATTGTGTGTAGATTAGTGAGGGGGAAAAAATATTGAATCCATTTTAGAATAAGGCTGTAATGTAACAAAATGTGGAAAAAGTCAAGGGGTTTGAATATGTTTTTGCAGAGGAGGGAGGGAAGAGGTTGGGGATATTCATTGTTCTATCAGTCTCTGTGAGGCTCTTATCAGGGGAGACACCTCTAACCCTGTCACCCACACACACCTGACCTCTTCATTCCAACCAACAGAGACACGATATGAGAACATATCTCCAAAAACAACAGACAAGTCATCCCTGCAGCATCCCCCAACCATCTGTTTTGAAGGGAGAGGTGGATGAAGTCTTCACTGGCCGCTGTTTAACCTGGGAGGGCCGGAAGTGTGAATGGAAAAAGTGATGACATTGAGGTTGGGAGATTAGCCACCCCGGTGCCGTTTATTTCCCATTTCAGAGGTGGAAAGAAGGAGTAGGGAAAAAAGGGAGCAACACCACTTTTAAAAAAGGCAAGAAACGGAAGTGTGAGGTAATTGTCCTTATTAGCATGGTTGATGGACCATAGATTCTCCGCTGTTAAAATACCCCTCGGAAAGGAAAAGGATAAAGAATCCTCTTTTACATTTTTAATTGCCTGGTCCCTCGCCATGATTCATATATTGACGCAGATACGCTGGGGCGATCACTCCTGAGTCTCAGTACTGTTATTTAATGAAACGTGCAAGGCCCACATATGCATAACCAGATTTGCGATAAACAACTGCTCAGATTAAACATGCTAGTCGCTCAGAGTGCAGGGCCCTAAACGGCATTTGGAAAATTACCTCATACATTTTATCTGCGACATGCTTTGCGCGCCGAGCGGTAATTGACAATGGTGTAATGAAATCTCAGGTAGATCCGTTTGTGTTTATTGGACAAAGTCAATAACACCAAATGTAATGCCTTGCTGAGTGGGAGTTTAGGAATACAATTATGATCAATTTGAATAGCTGAGGGCTGCCATTTTGAAGGGGTCTCACACAGAGCGGAATGGAAGTCTCATGCGAAGCGAGCTCATAAAACAGATCTAGTGCTTGCAAACAAATGCATGCTGGGTAATAGGCTAATTTCCCAGCATCTGTAAACCTATTCAAGCCGCTGGTTCAAACAAATTGACTTCCTCTCTTTTTCTACTTCTAGTGAACTGTAAAGACTCCACAGTGGAGTTGGTATCACAGCATTAGGACAATAACGCAATGGTCAATACACTCCAGACACTCCTCTTTCGCTCGCTCCTAATCTCAGTATGCTCCTCTGCCTTATCAGGAATTCATGTCCTTCTTCAGATGAGCATGTTCGCATCAGCATTCCTTTCCTTTTCCGAGAGGGAAAAGAGATCCGATTCATTGAGTGCGTCCCTTGCTTGCTACACTTCATGACTCAGGTACTGCCTCTCACTGAAAGGCCTATACACTTCACTACGCTACGCTACGCTACGCTACACTGCACTACACTGCAGTGCCACCTTTTCCCCCTCTCCCAAAAGCTGCCTTAAATGTCCAGTCACCAAAAAAAGAGGTAAGACAGACTTGTGTAAAGGAAAATGTGTTCAAACTACATTAAATTGCTCTTATACCTACATAGTTACACAGTAATTACTGTAGTAACATTTTGTAGTTGGATCTAAAGTAATTACAGTTTAACTACACGGGTATAAGAGCAACTTAATGTAATGCGTTACTGAAAAGGTCCTCAGTACGATTCTACACAGAATAAAGCAATCCCATGACATGTTTCCACTAGCGGTGAGATTAACTCCACAAACTTGAAAACATTAAAGCAAAAGAAGGGAGAACATCAGAAATATCCTGAATGTGTAATGAAACTATGATTCTGATAATTATTACCTCAACATATGTTGGTTTTAACAGAAAACGGATTACTTTAGTATCTGCTGGATCCTTTGAAGTCAGCCATGATATCCTCAACCACTCTCGCCTAGATGATTCTACTTAAAACAACACAATTCAAATGTGCCCACCTGGTGTATGTGACAAGAAACATTTTTCCAAAATATGTTTAGTTTAATTTAGTTTACTGATAAACCAAAAACATACAGTATGTAGTTAAATGCAGTTTCTTGTTTGCACTTTTAAAAGAGCAAAGGCATCTTTGTGAAAAGATCAGTATAATATGCAGGAGTTTGGAGAGCCCAATATGGGCATGTGTGATGATGGTCTACACAGACTAAAGTGGGGAAACAACAATATCAGATTGGTCGGCCGACATTTATCAGATTGGTCGGCCGACATTTATCAGATTGGTCGGACGACATTTATCAGATTGGTCGGACGACATTTATCAGATTGGTCGGACGACATTTATCAGATTGGTCGGACGACATTTATCAGATTGGTCGGACGACATTTATCAGATTGGTCGGACGACATTTATCAGATTGGTCGGACGACATTTATCAGATTGGTCGGACGACATTTAACGGGTTGGTCGGACGACATTTAACGGGTTGGTCGGACGACATTTATCAGATTGGTCGGACGACATTGATCAGATTGGTCGGATGACATTTATCAGATTGGTCGGATGACATTTATCAGATTGGTCGGACGACATTTATCAGATTGGTCGGACAACATTTATCAGATTGGTCGGACAACATTTATCAGATTGGTCGGACAACATTTATCAGATTGGTCGGACAACATTTATCGGATTGGTGATTGGTCGGACGACATTTATCAGATTGGTTGGACAACATTTATCAGATTGGTTGGACAACATTTATCAGATTGGACACTTGTATGATGGCTTAAGAAGCAGCACCGTCGTGTTTTTCCACATGATGTTATCAAGTGGCGTCAGTGGTGTCTTATGGTGTAACCTCCAGACTTGTGGCTGCTCAGCTTCCCAAAGTCGCAATGAAAACTGTGACCTCATCGCCGTAGTTACTCTGTGTTTGTTTAATCGGACGTCTAGGCCTTCCCTGGAAATCTTGCACAGTGTCATGACTACACGTGAGGATCCAGTGGCTCAGATCAGCTTGGCAACGGTTGACAATAGCCAGACCCTCTCTCACCCACGGGAGAGGGGAGGGGAGGCTGGGCCGCCTTTTGACACCTCACACCCAGATGTACATTTTGTGCAGCAGAGAACTCTCTCTTGCTCTGTAGTATCAACCAAAATAATGTTCTTTGAACTTTGACGATCTAACCGAGGTGGAGAAAAGAGAAAACCCCTCTCAGACAATCACTAGTACAGCTAAGTAGCTGTTCTAAGGAAACAGCCCACTGGTGACCGGACAACTAAGAAGAAGGACATTGTGACCTCTGGTGGACAATCAGAGCCTTACAAGGGAGCTGAGTGAATACACAGTCAAAACCCCCTTTCAAGAAGACTTCGTAACAACAGAGATGACAAACTTACATGCATGTAAGTTTGTATGTTATTCTGTCTTATTATTTAATTCGCAAGTAAATAAATAATTAAACCAATTTGTGTGGTACGGAATTATCAATAAAGCTGGGGTTCTTGCAGATCCAAGAAGGTTGTGACCGTTTAGATGAGACTGATATGAGGTAATGATTAATAAGTGAGTTATCGATATACAATTTATGTATCTTGTAGAGTTACATTCGGAAGATGGTAACTCGTTAAACAACTTCTTCTGTGGTGCCTCAAATCCTAACAAGTTAATTGTTACATGATTAATTTAATCAAGTAACAATTAAACATAGTTGATAGTAGATTAAATAAATAAGTCATCAGATTAATGAAAGTAGAGTCATGACAACAACCGCTACATTTAGCTACCGTAAGGTGGGGTTATCGGAGGATATCCTCCAAGTGAATGAATAAGACATCCTAGGCATACTAATAATAATGCCTAGGATGTCTTAATCTTAAGAATTAATGAAGCACTTTCACATAACATTTTAATGCAAAGCCTCATACTTCCCTCTACACATTTCAGTTGGTCAGCTTTTCTTACTTTTGTCCTATACACAAAACTGAGATTTCCTAGTAGCAATTGTACATTTTCAAAAAATGTCTTACTAAATCTAGAGGTTTGTAATGTATAGATTAAATATTGATATAGTTAGTTGAATTAACATTGCTTTTCAGACAAACAACATATCATTGATTTGTGACTGGAAGTGACTGTCAAAGTCTTTCATAATCATTGCTAAGCAGTCAATTGGTCTATAAAATTACATCACCCACACAAACTACACTTATCAGCTAGCAACATGGCTGAACAATATTCATTGTATGAGGTGAATAAGATTGGATTGACATTAGCAGATATTGGTGGTGTCGCTCTGTCAATAAGCCTGTAGGTATGAGCCACAGAGAGCTTTCCTCACAGATTTAATTAGGCAGCGGCTCAGCTTACCCAACATAGGCATTTGTCTGACCGCCATGGTCCAACCACTGAAGAGCACTGGCCAAAGGGTGTATCCCACTGGATTTCATGGTGTATTTAGCTTTGACTGGAACACGCTTCCCAATGGCAACCCACTAGATATCTACGAGCACATTAAGCCCTGGCCAGGAGGTCATGGCATTTAAGCGTGGGAAGCACGGAGAGCAGTGCCTGGGTTCAATGTCTTACCGCAACAGTCGAAGACCCCAGAATAGATACATACTGATCAGGGGAATGTTTTTTTCCCTCGCACTGGGGGAAACTCGTCTGACGGACTGCTCAAATTCAATATCTTGTAAGCATATGAAGCGCTTTGAAAGACGGGAGAGAGAGAGAGAGCTTTGAGAGAGGAGATAGAGATTTGAAAGAGGGGAGAGAGAGAGAGAGAGAGCTACCAATGGACAGAAGCTAAAGCTAGGCTAATTACAGGAAACCAATCATTTCTCTTTGTTGGTTTTAATCATTTTCAGAGCAGATCCCATCAAATTGTTTTCAGCCCTTGTCAACATTTACCCACGTCTCCCAGTCCTTAATGTCAGCAGTTAATTAGCGGGCAATATACAGTCTGCCTAGCGACAGATGACTGGACATCAAACGGTCAGCTGAATGAGATGTCTAATTTGGTCCCCATGTGCTCATCATCTTCCCCCCTACTCTTAGTCCCTTGTCCCCTTCCCTCCATTCAAGCTGATACTCCACGGAGAGTCAAGCTGCCCCTTCTACTCAATGACCCTTCTCTGGTCTCCCAGCCCTCCTCTTATTTCCTTTAGCATTCTTAAACACCTGCTGCCCCCGTGAGGTCTGAGCTGTACCCAAATTAACACACACACACACACACACACACACGTTTGCTCCCCTCAAAGCATGAACACACACACATCATCAGTTATAGAACATAAACGTTTTCCCAGCAGTCCATCCCTCACCAGACTACAAAGATGAAAAGCCATAAAGGAGATCACATGAACAAACGCCTATAACTGAGTTCCACACAGAGAGAGACTTTGGGACTAGGGTGGCAACTATGGAGAATTACCATGGAACACCATCCATCTCATGTCTCGACTGTGTTTTCACCTTGCTTTTTCACTTGGATGTCTTAGTTGCTGAAAAAAGACCAAAAACGGGGGAAATAACAAGGCTTTGATGGTTTTGCCATTGGTCTTGGGCAATAGGCAATAGTCAAGGCTTGTGAGGCTTCACGTGGATACAGAAGAGTCGACGGAACTTCAAAGCTCAGGTTAAGTGTGATAAGTGGAATGACAATATGCCACAGGGAAGATAAGGACATAAAATGACTTCCCATATCCCTTACAGAAATATAAAATAGCCTAAGATGAATGGTGCTGCCAGATGTAGAGACTACAGGGAAGTAGAGGTCAACCGATTAATCAGCATGGCCGACTAATTAGGTCCGATTTCAAGTTTTCATAACAATTGGTAATCTGCATTTTTGGACACTGATTGTGGCCGATTACATTGCAATCCACGAGGAGACTGCGTGGCAGGCTGACCACATGTTACACGAGTGCCGCAAGGAGCCAAGGTAAGTTGCTAGCTAGTATTAAACTTATCTTATTAAAAACAATCTTAACATAATCACCAGTTAACTACACACGGTTGATGATATTACTAGTTTAACTAGCTTGTCCTGTTTTGCATATAATCAATGCGGTGCCTGTTAAATTTATCATCGAATCACAGCCTACTTCGCCAAACGGGTGATGATTTAACAGCGCATTCGCGAAAAAAGCACAATTGTTGCACCAATGTACCTAACCAAAAACATCAATGCCTTTCTTAAAATCAATACACAATTAAATATTTTTTAAACCTGCATATTTAGTTATGAAATTCATTTTAGCAGGCAATATTAATGAGGGAAATTGTGTCACTTCTCTTGCGTTCAGTGTAAGCAGAGTCAGAGTATATGCAGCAGTTTGGGCCACTTGGCTCATTGCGAAATGTGTGAAGACCATTTCTTCCTAACAAAGACCATAATTAGTTTGCCAGAATTTTACATAAATATGACAATATTGAAGGTTGTGCAAGGTAACAGCGATATTTAGACTAGGGTTGCCACACATTCAATAAAATACGGAATGGTTCCGTATTTCACTAAAAGAATAAACGTTTTGTTCTCAAAATTATGTTTCCGGATTTGACCATATTAATGACCTAAGGCTTGTATTTCTGTGTGTTGATTATATTATAATTAAGTCTATGATTTGATATTTGACAGAGCAGTCTGACTGAGCGGTGGTAGGCAGCAGCAGGCTTGTAAGCATTCATTCAAAACAGCACTTTCCTGCGTTTGCCAGCAGCTCTTCGCAATGCTTGAAGCACAGCGCTGTTTATGACTTCAAGCCTATCAACTCCTGAGATTAGGCTGGCAATACTATAGTGCCTATAAAAACATCCAATAGTCAAAGTTATATGAAATACAAATGCTATAGAGGGAAATAGTCCTATAATACCTATAATAACTACAACCTAAAACTTCTTACCTGGGAATATTGAAGACTCATGTTAAAAGGAACCACCAGCTTTCATATGTTCTCATGTTCTGAGCAAGGAACTGAAACATAAGCTTTTTTACATGGCACATATTGCACTTTTACTTTCTTCTCCAACACCTTGTTTTTGCATTATTTAAACCAAATTTAACATGTTTCATTATTTATTTGAGACTAAATAGATTTTATTATTATTATGTATTATATTAAGTTCAAATACAAGTGTTCATTCAGTATTGTCGTAATTGTCATTATTACAAATATAAATATAGAATATAGATTAATCGGTATCGGCTTTTTCTGGTCCTCCAAAAATCAGTATCAGTGTTGAAAAATCATAGTCGGTCGACCTCTACTGAGTAGGTATAGCATCACACCACTCAGCGCTTAACCAGCCGACAGGCATGGGATAGACATACGGAGGTTATCCATTCATCAAACACAGCCCTTGTAGAATAAGTAGCATGATTTGGATGCAAGGCACAAAGTCATGATCGCATTGACAAGACAACTACAGTAAGACTATAGTAGACACGACAATGGTGATGTTCAAGGTGGTGACAATGGTGAATGATTTTAATCAAATCTCAAGAATACTCCCTTAAACAATCCCTTAGTGACTTCAAATCCCATGAGGCCCAGTAGAGACACTGGCTGGGCTTCTTGATGTGTCAGTGTGACACATCACACTGCTTCATGGTGTTGGTTCGCTTCGAGTCAAAGGAAGCCACAGAGGCCTGGGAACAGAGGCCTGAATCTGGAGGGATGGAGGGATAGAGGGACACATTCATGTAGCAAAGTTCAGTGTGCCCTCTGACTAACCTCTCCATCACCTGAGAGAGCTGTGCCATCACAGGCAGCGGTGTCAATACCACAATTTGTTTTTCTATTACCTCTCTTATCAAGGTTAAATGGAATAAATCAATCATCTTAGTTGGGGCAAAAGGGGGGGAAAAATACCCTCCCTGTCAGAAACTAAGGGTTATAAATAATACGCAGAAACCAAACACGCGCTATGCGAATTTCTCCAAAAAGGCAATTAACCTCGGGAGGAGAGAGGAAGAAACCTGAAACAAATGCCTTCTGAAAGCCCTTCTGCGTTAGAGATTTTGCAGGGACACAGAAGCACATTCTCGGCAGCACAGTGTTGTTAAATTACATGCCACTTGCCCTTGGTCGCGTTATTTCAATATTTTATGTTGATGCATTGCCACGGCGGCACATTTTCATTCATTTTCTCAATGCGGGGAATTCAACCCAAATAAAAGATCCCTTGAGTTGCCTTTGTATTGTATTCATCTAGTTGACAACTCTGAACATAAAAATGCATCATAGAAAGAGAAGAAAAAAATATATATTACAGGAAGAAAAGCACAGTGGCAACACAAAGACTGAACCGTACTGGGTCAAAGGTTGGAGGCCAGTGATACTGTGTTACTTCAAAATGTAAAGACCTCCCAGTCTGGTTGACTTTCAGCATGTGACTGGGGCAACAATCTGCTGGGAACGCATACATTAAAATAGGGTGTGAGGTTGGGTTTATTGGCATGACAGCCAACGCCAAGGTCACTTGGACATGGGTGGCACAACATGGGTCTGTGGCCTCGTAAATAAAACATGGGGCGGAGTCTACTTCGGGCCAGCTGTAGGTAAAGATAGGTACGCGTGAATGGGTTTGGCATCATATGACCGAGTCTGTCCATACCAGCCAACCAACCAACCGCCCTCCTACCTACGTGCCACGGTACACTCGACGGGCGACAACAGTTGCTCTCGCACAGGCCGCCTGTGACCTTCCCAATCCCTCCATGCACGCTATCCCTCCACGCACTCCTTCTCAAGGAATTTTGGACGGCAGAAACTTCAGGGGGCCTCGACTCAGAGCAAATAAACCGCCAGGTTGTGGCTTAATGCGCTCTGTCGTTTGCATATGGGGATAGAGGCCCGCCCTCTGTTCTTCTCTTCTGGTTTCACTGTTGTCTTACTGGGAGGAGAGAGATTGATTGGGGAGTTGGTATTTACTGCGCTTGGCTGGCCCAGGTGCTGTGGAACACAAGCGCGTCGCGCTTTGTTTTTATATGCAGTTTATGGCACAGCTGTTTTCATCGGGCCTGATGCTGCACCCATAACTACCAGCTGAAAGTGGGAGACACTCAAATAATCATTGAGGGCTCGCGAACCGCCGCCCGCGTCGTAAGAAAATAGACGGCCACAACACATCAGAGTTTTTAATGACACCATGTCCCAGGTAGGCCCAAAGGTCAAAGAGGACTTTGAGGAGAAGAAGTTTCTGGAAGACGCTAAAACCCCAGGTTTCTTACCCTAAGCCACTCCAAAGCTTGTGGCTCATGACTGCCATCCAGTCATTAAAAATATACCCCTCCTCTCCTTCCCTCCCCCACTCTCACCACACCCTGCCTCTCGGCCTTCCTCCCTGCGTCCTCCAGAAGCATTAGTGGGTTGCGGGCCATGCGACCGGTCCGCCAGAGTGCCACTGTAATCATTGTAATGCATCTCTGTTCTTTTAATTAAGGGATAATGTCCAATTTCATGACGTTTATGAGGTTCTAACATCCATTAGCCCGCAACAGATGCTGTGGTTGAATAGCTTAACTAGCCTTGAGCCGAGCCACGCAGAGCCCTCCTCCTGGTCAGAGACAGACGCCATCCAGCCCTTAATGGCCAGGGTCTCTCTCTCTCTCTCGAAATTGGAAAGAGATTTAAAGAGTATAGCTATTGAACTTTAAAACAGCTTATAGCTATGGAACATAAAACTGGCATAAAAATTTGTGATTGCAATTAAACGGAAGTTATTCGCAACGAGAATGTCAAAAGCAGTTCTATTCATTTTTATTGTGGCGATAATTATTGCGTTGCACTTTTTTCCCCCCGTCCGAGCCAAATGCTTTCCTGGTGCATCATTTCAACCTTTTGCTCCTCTCTTCATGTTTATGCCAACAGTGAGATAGGCAGACTGGTGGATTGCCTCAGATTCTGGTTTGAAACTCTCACCGCCAACCCCCCTTTCAGGGATGACCTCAATTTTTCTTACAACCACCCTGGCACCCATCTCAGCGAAGGGTGAAGGACTCCCCAAAACACTAAAGGATGTGTCAATCATATACCTACAATAACAGCTTTATATCCTAGACCACAATGAAAGAGGCAAAGGTGAAGAGACTGTCTATTGAGCACAATCACATTCAAACTGTCAAAACATCCAACCACCACCTGATGGTGTAACAGTGGCCATCACTGGAGATAGGCGTAGTGTATTATTATGGACAACTTCCTTCAGCGAGAATGACACTCTCAGCCACAGTTGCCTAAGTTACATTGTAAACGGCGTAGTTTGGATACTAGATGCTGATTGGATGAAAAAGCATTCAGATGTGTGTATGTGAGACCGTATACCATGACGTTTAGCCTTTTCACCTTGATATCATTGCGCCTTTTCAATTTGACAAACTGGCTACATCAGCAATAGCTCGGCATGCAGAAAAGGTAGAAAATAAGTGTTGATTCATTTGAGAGAAACCGAAACTAAAAGAACACCGTGAAAAAAAAACAAAGTGGGCACTAACCTGCTTCACGGACTGGTGCGTGGAAAAAGGGATACATTGTGAGTTTGGGAATACAACAAAAGCGGAGCTGAACGACACCCTACAGAACATGTATGGTTCAGTGAGAAACACGAATGGCAAAGATTATGGGATTAGCAGCTACGCTGGACTCGGAGCTGGTTGAACAGACATATCAATGACCCACCTCTCAGTTTGGCATGGAACAACATACAATTCACAATGAGCAACAATGTGTTTGTCTGCGTAATTTAAAAGTTGAGGAAAGAGGGGTGCTGCCCACCACGCAGCCATAACTGAACACCAGATGCAGCTCATCAAACAATCCAAGGCTCAGGACACAGAAATACCTGAGGGTTTGGTGAACAAAGTTTGACATTCAACTTCCTTTTGGGGGAAGGAGGGAAACGGTTTGCTGAAACCTGACCAATTTAAAATATGTACAGACGAGAATTGCCTACAGTACACAACTCTCTCGTTCAACGAACCCACACAAAAAAACACAAGGACCCGCAGGAGAACAACAGGGAGAGTGGACGGGGATTTATGTTCGAACTGCCAGGTGGTCCCTTCTGCTGGTAGCTTCGCTTAAGAAGCATCTATCCCTCCTTCCCTCCGGCACCCCGGTGTCGTCCTACCACCTGAAACGGACTAACGTTATTCTCTCTCATATGTTTCAGGTCCACAAAAAAATAGATTGTTGCGAGGGTGTTCACTCCCATGTTGCCAAAGATCTTCAAATTAGCCAGTATGTTGCAGATTTACACAAACCACCGTCTCCGAACCACAATGGTCCAGGAACTGTCGGAAGACAGAGGAATGACAAATAATGTCCGTCAGTTGACACAGATCCGAAACCTCTATACAAAGTTACTGAGGGCCAAATCTGAAAGCGAGGAAGCGGTGGAGCACTATTCTCTGACAACACAGAAGCAGCTCCCCCAGCTAAAAGAACACCATTCATTTACAGCAACGTGGAGCAAGCCAACAACAAACGACAACATGGGACACTTTCTTTAGTCTTGCAAAATAAATCGCAACATTCATATCAACATTCATAAATAATTGGTGTGTGTTAGTCACTCTAGAAGTGGTGCAAATGTTGTTTTTGCATACAGTTAAGGTAAGCTAGCTAGCTAGCCTGTGGTTGTTGCATAGCAACGAGTCTAGCAACGAGACTTTTGTCTGAACTACTTTTTCTAAATGTGTCTTTCATGGGCTCCCGAGTGGTGCAGCGGGCTAAAGGCACTGCATCTCAGTGCTAGAGGAGTCACTACAGACCCTGGTTCGATTCCAGGCTGTATCACAACCAGCCGTGATTGGGACTCCCATAGGCGCCATCCGGATTAGGGTTTGGACGGGGCAGGCCGTCATTGCAAATAAGAATGTGTTCTTAACTTACTTGCCTAGTTAAATAAAGGTTAAATAAAAATGTGTGTTGGCAACCGGTTTATAAAAGCAATAAGGGGGTTAGTGGGATATGGCCAATAAACCATGGCTACCAGGTGTGTAAGAACAACCCTTAGCTGTTGTATACAGTGCTGTAGGTGCCTGTTTATGTGTTGTCTGTCAAGGGTTATTTTTACTTGTTTTGTACACTAGAGGGCACTATCTGTTGGGGTCATGGGTCACCGGTCTCATGTGTATACAGGTAGCACAGGTGTCAAGGAAAGGTTAGCACAGGTGAGAGGAGAGCACATAGTTGTTACCGTATCACAGATACAGCTAATAGAATGCATCTCTCTACACCTTTTCTATAGGAATGTGTGTTTTGGAGCTATTTATATTTTCTATGCGCATTAAATGGGAACTCACCCAAAATAAGTAACGTTTGGAAAGCAGATTTTTGTGGACAGCTCTCTCCTGTGTCGGTGGCTTTTCATATGGAATTGCCACTAAAAGTCCCTTCTTAAAGTTCAGACCCTTCCTAGAGCTGGCTACCATAAAGGCCTGATTGGTGGAGTGCTGCAGAAATAGTTGTCCTTCTGGAAGTATCTCCCATCTCCACAAAGGAACTCTGGAGCTCTGTCAGAGGGACCATCGGGTTCTTGGTCACCTCCCTGACCAAGACCTGATTTGATCCTGATTTGGCTGGGCAGCCAGCTCTAGGAAGAGTGTCAGTGGTTCTCAACTTCTTCTATTTAAGATTGATGGAGGCCACTGTGTTCTTGGGGACCTTTAATGCTGCAGACATTTATTGCTACCCTTCCCCAGATCTGTGCCTCGACACTTTCATGTCTTGGAGCTCTACGGACAATTCCTTCAACCTCATGGATTCGTTTTTACCCTGACGTGCACTGTAAACTGTGGGACTTTATATAAACAGGTGTGTGTGCACCTTTCCAAATCCTGTCCAATCAATTGCATTTACCACAGGTGGACTCCAATCAACTTGTAGAAACCTCTCAAGGATGATCAATGTAAACAGGATGCATCTGAGCTCAATTTCAAGTCTCATAGCAAAGGGTCTGAATACTGATGTAAATAAGGTATTTCTAAAAATCTGTTTTCGCTTTGTCCTTATGGGGTATTGTTTGTAGATTGCTGAGGAAATTGTTGTATGTAATCCATTTTAGAATAAGGCTGAAACGTAACAAAATGTGTGAAAAGTCAATCCTTTACCAAGGCTCTGTATAGACCACACGCCCTCGTGCCTTATTGCTTAATTAGCCCTCATTTCTAATGGGATGACTGGGGTGTCAGTGTGGTGACAAGTGGGCCTGTTCTGACTGTCCCCTGTTAATGAGAAGGGGGTTGAGGGGTGGACCAACAGCCCCCTGGGCTCTGCTGTCACCCTGTTCTGATGGAGTCAGTCTGAGCCTGGTGAGGCCAGGGCTGGGGACTGGAGGACGGCGAGGCGAGCCTGCCGGCTATCCCCAGGGGCAGGGTGAGGGTTGCTGGGCAGCTGTCCGGTAATTAGTCCCCTCCCTGGTGCCTGCCCCCTGGCATCTGCGAGGGCAGCAGATAACACCTCAGTGGCCCTTGTCCAGCACTCGGGGACGCAGATCAGTGAGATTCATTACGCTTCATTTAACGACACACAGGAGCACACACACAAAAACACATCTACTACACACAAACACACACAAACACACATCTACTACACACACTAAGTGCACACACACACACACACAAAAACACATCTACTACACACACTAAGTGCACACACACACACAAACACATCACTACACACACTAAGTGCACACACACACACACAAAAACACATCTACTAGACACACTAAGTGCACACACACACACAAAAACACATCTACTACACACACTAAGTGCACACATGCGCATGTGCACTTAAAAAGTGTGGACCTACACATACAAATGCAAATACAGATATAGTAATTAAAGTGAATATACACAACACACACACTCCAGCAGCCATAAACGTACAGTATACTGTACAAACTAGAGACCTACATAAACCCAGTCCTCCTTTCTCCAGGTCTTCCTCAAGCCAGTTTTAGTGCTCCTCCTTGATTTGTCGCCCTCCTGTAGTGCACAGGACTAAATTGTCTGAGAGCTCCCAATGGCCTCGAGTGCACTGACCATAAGGTCAGATATTGTGTCTGGAGTTTAAGAAAACAATGGTGCCTTTCCCTGAATGTCCTAAAAAGCCTTCTCAGACTGAAAGGGGACTCAGGCCCCATCAACGCATCCGCTCGGATATATGCTCACTAAAAGAGACTCTACATTTACAGTGTTAAAAAAAAAAAACTTGCCCATGCCTTTCTCAAAAGCAGTTATTGTTCACCGAGTAGCCCATTACCGGTCACGGGACAATCCAAACAACCTTCACGGGACGAACCAAACAGTGCCCTTATCAGAGAGAGAGGGTTTACTCCCTCCCCTCTAGCATCCTCATCTACCTATTTCTCCATCCTTCTCTTTCGTGCCCTTCACTATTCTGGTGTCCCTGAAACTGTCTGTCTACCTCACTATTCCTGTCTCTATCCCTCTTTACCCCCCTCCCAAGTCTTTCTTCCCACTTGTCATCCCTTCTTTTTCTAACTCTCCCCATAACAAGTCCCCCCCCCAGCCAGCCCAACGGAGTCAGTGACAGCCTCAGTCCCCACTTCTAACCCCCTTTCTCCCCGTTCTAACCCCCTTTCTCCCCGTTCTAACCCCCTTTCTCCCCGTTCTAACCCCCTTCTCCCCGTTCTAACCCCCTTCTCCCCGTTCTAACCCCCTTCTCCCCGTTCTAACCCCCTTTCTAACCCCCTTTCTCCCCGTTCTAACCCCCTTTCTCCCCGTTCTAACCAGTGTCATCTCACTTCGAGCGTTTTGAGGGCCTCAGTCTCACTTGGAGGGAGAGTCTAAGTGTCCTTGGGTTGAAAGGGGCTCCTGAGGAGCTAACGGCAAGGAGGTATGACTAATGGGAAAAACCGTGACCAAACAAGACAAATGGTTTGGACCAACTTCATTACCGAAGTGACAGCGCTCAGTATAACTTGGTCATTTTCATCTGTGACTCATTTGGAAACAAAATGGCGGACACAACTTTCTTGACGATATGAAAAGGGGCAGATATCAAATCTGCCAGAGCCCAAAAGCAAGCAAAAGGGATTTTGAGCTTTTTCTTGTTATTGTTGCCGCATGTCATATCTTTACAAAAAACAAACAAAGTGAATGCAGAGCAAATTTGTGAGCGTGTGAAGAACATGTTCTGATGCAATGCTGCAGTTTTAACTTTCAAACATCAATGGAAACTAACTACATGGGCCCGAATAGACTAGGGAAAAGTTCTTGGCAAGTTAAAACAAAGATAGAATCAAACGGAAGACACTGAGGCACATTGGTTTGTTCTGAGATTTAAATTAGAACTGTCAACATGTGCCTGGATCTGTGAAACATAAAACCTAAATACCACACTTCAAACATGGGCCTATCAAAAACTTTGAACATAATTTCCACAAAACATGATCTGAATAAAGTCTAAATAAAGCGTAGTCATCTCAATATCTGAGAAGTACATTTTTCATGGAAGACGGGGTCATCAAGTCTACAGTGCTCTCCTGTACTGAGCCTTAGTATCCTGCTGTAGCATACATCATTAAATGTTTGCTTGAGACTTCTTGAAGGAATACCAGGGGTACACCTCTGTGTTTCATTGAATTACACAAATTCAGCTCCAATATTGCAAAGATGGAACTAATTAGTTAGGACTTTCTCCAATGTCACTAAGCACAGTTTTCTGAAAACTTGCCAGAGAGTTGACAGGCAGGAGAAACAAACATTGAAATGCAGCAGGTTGGTACAGATTTTTGGCCTAATTTTGTCTCGGGAGATATTTTTGGATGCGCTGACTAAATGTGCTGTAGTTTGAGTTGTGTGGTCGATGTAGGGCTGGGCAATGTGTCCTAAAAATCATATCTGCATTTTTTTTTATATATAAAGATTATATCTAGACTTTGTTTGCGCAATTTAAAAAACACTAATACACTAATAATTTATTTTATCAAAATAGTTTAACCTGCTTTTTTGCTATAATCACTGCATTTCAAGTCCGTCTGTGAAAATGCATTTTCTGTTACAAATTTAACCAGAGCCATGCACATCCACTAATAATGACCAGCTACTTGTAGGAGGCATTATTGAAAATGAACACAGGTTTCAAACAATCTCTCAAGCACAAGCTCACATGCTAGTGAGAAGCCAGCTAATCTCTATATTTAACGCCAACTTGGATCCATTTGCTCGCTAACATGGTAGAACTGTTGTGAATACACCCTCCTTTTTCAGAATGAAAACAAGTTGCCAAATCCTTATATAAATTAGTATTTTTATGCACTATGCAAATGTATAAAATACCAATTGGACAGCTAGCAGATGACAGTCTGGCTAAAATTCTGCTAGTAGTACAAAAAACTGAGCATACATTTTCCACAATCATGTTCATTGACACTCTTGTCTTAATAGGGTCTGCTCTGTTCTACATTTTTGGAGTAGAGTCTTAAAAATGGTATTAGAAAAGTTCTCTCCATTATAGTAAAATAATGTCTTTAAGCGTTTCGGTGTCCATATGACCGATTCTGTTCGACCAAATCGACCAAATGCAATTAGCGAGTTTAAACTGTTTGTTGTCAGAGCTGAAGTTATCTTTTGTCGTTGTTGTTGTGAGTGTCAGGAGGAGGAGCTTGGTGTCAGGAGGAGGAGCTTGGTGTCAGGAGGAGGAGCTTGGTGTCAGGAGGAGGGGCTTGGTGTCAGGAGGAGGGGCTTGGTGTCAGGAGGAGGGGCTTGGTGTCAGGAGGAGGGGCTTGGTGTCTGTGCATGAGTAGGAAGGTGCACAGTGCACACAGCACAGAAGACGAGACCATAAAGACAACACAAACAAAAATCAACCAATTCTGTATAATCGACAGGTCCTAGGTCGATGTTTGTGAACTGCTTTGATTGGTAGTGCATTCGTAGTCAGTAGATAGAGGTCAATTCTGGAATATATTTACAGATCAATTTCAAACTCAATCAAGTTCAACATTAAGACAGACTGGTCCAATCCAAAACAGCCCTTTAGTTGAGTCTCCGTACTTCATCAACAGTACTACTCTACCTTATGAAGAAGTACTGCCATGTTCAGTATTACTTTCAAAACCTCGCTAATGTACAGCCATATTGTACCATGTCCACTTACACGGGGCAGACTCAAATTAAATATCACTATCCCAGCCCTATTGTATGCATTTGACTTCAAAAGACCACTTGTAACTCTTCGGCTCATTTCTTTATAAATACTGCAAGGTCTCTCGTTGCTCCACGCTGTGTTAAAGTCAAGGAGTCATTGCTTCCTCAGAGAGGGGAAAATACATCAAAATCTCCCGGGAATAGCCAGGCAGAGCAGCTTTCTCCCAGTGAGGGGAGAGGAAAGTGACAGAGTTTGCAGGTTGCGTGTTATTGTTGAGGTTTCTCTTCTTGCCCTTTTTCCTCCCTCTCTGTACCTGCTATTTTTGTCTGCAGACCCAATTTTTTATTTTATGGAGAATGGCGCTTGGGCCATTACACAGCTACAATGCCAGCTAAATTCTGTCGCAAATGGCTCCATAAAACTTTCCTAGACATCCACAGGAACTACCTCACCAGAATAAAAATCTATTACTTCGCCCTAACTTATTATGGAGGAAACTTCCGGAATTGATTTTGACACATTCCGCGATTAGTTTTGTCTTTGGAATAAGTTGGGAGTTTTTAGTGGCACACAGAACTTTTTTCCTCCCTTTCCAGTTGTGAAAAGGCCTGGCCTCTACCACAAGTAGATAGAAGGAGTCATCGCAAAGCAGTGCCTTAAGTCTTTCAGAGGGAGTGCTTTGACAGTAAGAGATATTAGCCGACTTTCAAAGTGATTCCCCTGGCTCTCAGCTAAAGCGCGGCTAACAATGCATTTCTTATGAGAGAAGAGAGGAGAGGGAGGAGAGGCTGGCTGCCACAGAAGAGGTGTGAAATGAATTATTCCGAGGTCATCTGCCGAGTCCCACGGACCCGACAGCCAGGACAAATCCAGCAGGTGTTCCAAGCGCGCCTGTCCAGTCGGTGGAAAATGATTCCCCCTCTCTCGCTCTCTTTTTTTCCGCTTGTTCACAGCCGCACACTGTAAGACATCTACAAAGATTTATGAATTAAAGCTTGAACTTAGCATTGCGCCCCCCCCCCCCTCCTCTCTCCTCTCCTACAGCTGACTGAAGTCTGGACTTCTCTTTTATCTGTTGTATTGGAGACAGTAACATTAGTAATCTCTCGAAATTATATATTTTTTAGCTTGAATAAAAAATAATAATAATGTTTAGCTTGAATAATATAATTCAAAAGTATGCATTAAGGGGTTCCCAAACTTTTTCGGCCCACGATCCCCTTTTGTTAACTGAAAAATGTCCCGACCCAAACCATGTGAAAAAAAGTATGTAATTAACAGCCAAAGATTCATTTTTTATTTCGGACTATGGCAGTCAATTGAAAAACTATCTAACAGTATTTGATCGTCTTCTCAACTCACCATCACATACTTTTAATGCGGGGCAGTCAATTCCAAATGAGTCTGACACAACGTCTCTTATCTGACCACCACTAATGAGATGGGTGTGCTTGAAGCATGCCGAGTCGGAGCTGCTCAAAGTCAGGGGGCGTAGTTGACAGTGCGCACCTCATTTCTGCTCTCACATCCAACCTGGATTGATATTTGGTTTTAATGCAGGATCACAGTCAAACGGATTGGGAAGTAGGTAAGAGCAAAGTGCTCTTCCAAACGTTGGAGGTGAGGACTCATCACTCGTATGGGAAACTTCCTGATGCTGTTTTCTGTTAGAAACACACACAGCCGAGGGAAGGTGGTATGGTTCGCTTTTGAAAGACTCGCTTCCATAAGAATAATTACCTCTGAATCCACTGATTCGGTCACTAAGCTGTAGACATTTTGTTTTCCCCCTGCATGCTTGCATCACGTTTACCAAATATGTCCGTTTTACAGGCAAGGAGACATTTTCTTTTCATTACAAAGTCAACCGAGTCTGTTTTTTTTACATCCATTGTGAATGACAACAGTTCCTCTCTCAATGCGAAAAATCATTCCAACACCCCGCGCCTCGATAACCACCAAGCCTCGGTGTGAAATAGAATGTTGTCATTCCCTGATCCCATATCTCCACATAGCTTTGCAAACAGGAGTGCGGAGTGGGTGTGTTTGATGTAGTTTATAATCAAAGTTACCTGCTGCAGTTCTGTGCTCAGCTCTTTTGCCGCCAGTTGCTCTCGGTGTTTCATACAATGCGTCCATATGGCAGAGAGAGACACATTCATAACTAGAGTGCAAAGGCCTGCCCACCGTCCCACCATAGATGGAGCCCTAACTGTGCAGAGGCCTGCCCACCGTCCCGCCATAGATGGAGCCCTAACTGTGCAAAAGCCCACCATACAATCCCATGGAATAACTGTTTTTCGTCATTATAGCCACACAGCACATTGAACATCCTCTGTGCCGTTTCATGCTCTGGAATCGTGAGACAGAACAATATGGCAATATGGCAATAATAACAATATGGGCATCTCGGCCCTCACAGCTAACGTCCATTTGGAGAGCATAAACTGGGGAGTTTGAGTCGTTCAATCAGTCGTTTAGTCAGTTTCCTCTCCATTTCTAGCAATAGCATAAATTCTTCATTTAACAGTGTTACCTGACAAAGGTATTGATGTGAGTTTCTGTGTCTCTACCTCCCCATAAATTCTTCATTTAACAGTGTTACCTGACAAAGGTATTGATGTGAGTTTCTGTGCCTCTACCTCCCCACACATTGTTTTCACCATATCAATTGCAGCCAGTAATATACAAGCCTCTGAAAAAGTGTGTGGTTTCATAGCGTAGCAGGCCTAGCAATTTATTGTGAGAATGATTCAAGTGCAAGTACAATCTTCTCCCAAGACAATATTATTAAATAAATTCAGGATTTAGGAAATAATTTTCATATCAGGCGACCCCTAGTTTGAGGACCGCTGCATTAAGGTTCTAATAGAAAGTGGTAAAAACGAATGTAGACATTAATAAATACATTTCTATATCTTCTCAAATGTGGTTTTTACAAATGGTGGGGCGAGTGCAGAGAAGGAAACGCTTTGATGCCCAGACTTGTCATTTCCAATGATCCCATTTGTAGAATCGTCAGGGTTTCTCTAGAAAAGCTCACAGAAACGATCTCCGTCCGCGGTCCCAGGTGGATGCCTTCATCATCTGTGCGAAAGGGCTGAAAAGATGTTTACACACACAGGCTCTGTACATAGATTTGTTTTTAAAGGCATTTATTCCCCAGACTGCACCTGGGGTTGGCTGGCTAGAGACACGCAGATGGAAAGGAAAGGGAAAGGAAAATACCTAGTCAGTTGCACAACTGAATGTATTCAACTGAAATGTGTCTTCCGCATTTAACCCAACCCCAGCCTCTCTGAATCAGAGAGGTGCGGGGGTGTATGAGTATTGACCAATGGTTTATAAATACGCTATATGACTGATAGGGTGCGCTGTGTTGAAGCCACCGCGCCTCCATCTTGGTAGCCTCGTATGAACCATCCTGGTTTCACTACACAGATCCACTCTGTAAGCGAACAGATTCAAAACATTTGAGGCCCTCTCTCTCTTCCCAACATATGGCCGGACCGATAAGCGTCGTCTGATAATCTGTGGGGGTGGTTTAGTTGATGACAACTCGAAGCGCCTGTAGTTGAAGTAAAAAATATATATAATCATAACAAAGATGGCTGCTCTTGAGGAGGTTGGTGTTAGAGCAGTTATATCGGAACTTACTTCATTGAAAGAACAGCAAATAACTGCATTTGAAGGCTTTTCTCATCAGAGAAGATGGGTTCGCCAAGAGCTTGATTTACCAGCTAGCTCCGCTAGTAGTCAAGAAAATGGGATGGCTCGAGATCCCAATTCTCGTTGTTGTGTTAAACTCCTATCGAGCAGCTCACATCCAAGCTAGCTATAGTGAATAAGTAAAAAGGAAATGCTTGAAAATGTCCATATAAGAACTTATTCCTATTCTATTAAACAAAATTGATACCTTTTCAATTGGTTTACCATCTTGCTGAAATACAGTTGAAGTCGTCAGTTTACATATACCTTAGCCAAATACATTTAAACTCAGTTTCACAATTCCTGACATATAATCCTAGAAAAAAATCCCTGTTTTAGGTCAGTTATGATCACCACTTTTTTTTTAAGAATGTGAAATGTCAGAATAATAGAATAATAACTGCCCACAAATTTTCTATAGGATTGAGGTCAGGGCTTTGTGATGGCCACCCCAATACCTTGACTTTGTTGTCCTTAAGCCATTTTGCCACAACTTCGGGAGTATGCTTGGGGTCATTGTCCATTTGGAAGACCCATTTGCAAACAAGCTTTAAATTCCTGACTGATGTTTTGAGATGCTTCAATATATCCAAATTTTCCATCCTCATGACGCCATCTATTTTGTGAAGTGCACCAGTCCCTCCTGCAGCAAAGCACACCCACAACATGATGCTGCCACCCCAGTGCTTCATGGTTGGGATGGTGTTCTTCGGCTTGCAAACATCCCCCTTTTTCCTCCAAACATAACGATGGTCATTCTGGCCAAACAGTTCTATTTTTGTTTCATCAGACCAGAAGACATTTCTCCAAAAAGTACGATCTTTGTCCCCACGTGCAGTTGCAAACCGTAGTCTGGCTTTTTTATGGCGGTTTTGGAGCAGTGGCTTCTTCCTTGCTGAGCGGCCTTTCAGGTTATCCCGTTTTACTGTGGATATAGATACTTTTGTACTTGTTTCCTCCAGCATCTTCACAAGGTCCTTTACTGTTGTTCTGGGATTGATTTGCACTTTTCGCACCAAAGTACATTCATCTCTAGGAGACAGAACGCATCTCCTTCCTGAGTGGTATGACAGCTGCGTGGTCCCATGGTGTTTATATTTGCGTACTATTGTTTGTACAGATGAACGTGGTACCTTCAGGCGTTTGGAAATTGCTCCAAAGGATGAACCAAACTTGTGGAGGCCTACAATTCTATTCTGAGGTCTTGGCTGAGATGGTAGTAATTTTTAAGTTCCTCGGAGTACACATCACAGACAAACTGAATTGGTCCACCCACAAAGACAGCGCTGTGAAGAAGGCGCAGCAACACCTCATCAACCTCAGGAGGCTGAAGAAATTTGGCTCGTCACCAAAAGCACTCAAACTTCTACAGATGCACAATTGAGAGCATCCTGGCGGGCTGTATCACCGCCTGGTACAGCAACTGCTCCGCCCACAACCGTAAAGCTCTCCAGAGGGTAGTAAGGTCTACACAACGCATCACCAGGGGCAAACTACCTGCCCTCCAGTACACCTACACCACCTGTCACAGGAAGGCCATACAGATCAACAATGACAACAACCACCCGAGCCACTGCCTGTTCACCCCGCTATCATCCAGAAGGCGAGGTCAGTACAGGTGCATCAAAGCAGGGACCGAGAGACGGAAAAACAGCTTTTATCTCAAGGCCATCAGACTGTTAAACAGCCACCACTAACATAGTATGTTGGCAGCAGCCACTCAGACTCAACTCCAGCCACTTTAATAATGGAAATTGATGGTATTGATGTAAAAATGTATCACTAGCCACTTTAAAAAATGCCACTTAATATCATGTTGACATACCCTACATTACTCATCTCATATGTAAATGTATATACTGTACTCTATCATCTACTGCATGTTGCCATCTTTATGTAATACATGCATCACTAGCCACTTTAAACTATGCCACTTTATGTTTATATACCCTACATTACTCATCTCATATGGATATACTGTACTCTATACCATCTACTGCATCTTGCCTATGCCGTTCTGTACCATCACTCATTCATATATCTTTATGTACATATTCTTTATCCCTTTACACTTGTGTGTGTATAAGGTAGTAGTTGTGCAAATGTTAGATTACTCGTTGGTTATTACTGCATTGTCGGAACTAGAAGCACAAGCATTTTGCTACACTTGCATTAACATCTGCTAACCATGTGTATGTGACAAATAAAATTGGATTTGATGATTTGATTTGAACTAGCCTATCAGAAGCTTCTAAAGCCATCACATAATTTTCTGTAATTTTCCAAGCTGTTTAAAAGGCACAGTCAACTCAGTGTATGTAAAACTTCTGACCCACTGGAATTGTGATACAGTGAATTATAAGTGAAATAATCTGTCTGTAAACACGCTTTGCAACAGAAACCTTCCGGCGCCGACAGAGATGGCCGCCTCGCTTCGCGTTCCTAGGAAACTATGCAGTTTTTAGTTTTTTTACGTGTTATTTCTTACATTAGTACCCCAGGTCATCTTAGGTTTCATTACATACAGTCGAGAAGAACTACTGAATATAAGATCAGCGTCAACTCACCATCAGTACGACCAAGAATATGTTTTTCGCGACGCGGATCCTGTGTTCTGCCTTACAAACAGGACAACGGAGTGGATTCCATGCAGCGACCCAAAAAAACGACTCCGAAAAAGAGGGAAACGAGGTGGTCTTCTGGTCAGACTCCGGAGACGGGCACACCGTGCACCACTCCCTAGCATTCTTCTTGCCAATGTCCAGTCTCTTGACAACAAGGTTGATGAAATCCGAGCAAGGGTAGCATTCCAGAGGGACATCAGAGACTGCAATGTTCTTTGATTCACGGAAACATGGCTCACTGGAGAGACGCTATCCGAGGCGGTGCAGCCAACGGGTTTCTCCACGCATCGCGCCGACAGAAACAAACATTTTTCTGGTAAGAAAAAGAAGGGGCGGGGGCGTATGCCTTATGGCTAACGTGACATGGTGTGATGAAAGAAACATACAGGAACTCAAATCCTTCTGTTCACCTGATTTAGAATTCCTCACAATCAAATATAGACCGCATTATCTACCAAGAGAATTCTCTTCGATTATAATCACAGCCGTATATATCCCCCCCAAGCAGACACATCGATGGCTCTGAACGAACTTTATTTAACTCTCTGCAAACTGGAAACGATTTATCCGGAGGCTGCATTCATTGTAGCTGGGGATTTTAACAAGGCTAATCTGAAAACAAGACTCCCTAAATTTTATCAGCATATCGATTGCGCAACCAGGGGTGGAAAGACCTTGGATCATTGTTACTCTAACTTCCGCGACGCATATAAGGCCCTGCCCCGCCCCCCTTTCGGAAAAGCTGACCACGACTCCATTTTGTTGATCCCTGCCTACAGACAGAAACTAAAACAAGAGGCTCCCACGCTGAGGTCTGTCCAACGCTGGTCCAACCAAGCTGACTCCACACTCCAAGACTGCTTCCATCACGTGGACTGGGACATGTTTCGTATTGCGTCAGATAACAATATTGACGAATACGCCGATTCGGTGTGCGAGTTCATTAGAACGTGCGTTGAAGATGTCGTTCCCATAGCAACGATTAAAACATTCCCTAACCAGAAACCGTGGATTGATGGCAGCATTCGTGTGGAACTGAAGGCGCGAACCACTGCTTTTAATCAGGGCAAGGTGTCTGGTAACATGACCGAATACAAACAGTGCAGCTATTCCCTCCGCAAGGCTATCAAACAAGCTAAGCGTCAGTACAGAGACAAAGTAGAATCTCAATTCAACGGCTCAGACACAAGAGGCATGTGGCAGGGTCTACAGTCAATCACGGACTACAGGAAGAAATCCAGCCCAGTCACGGACCAGGATGTCTTGCTCCCAGGCAGACTAAATAACTTTTTTGCCCGCTTTGAGGACAATACAGTGCCACTGACACGGCCTGCAACGAAAACATGCGGTCTCTCCTTCACTGCAGCCGAGGTGAGTAAAACATTTAAACGTGTTAACCCTCGCAAGGCTGCAGGCCCAGACGGCATCCCCAGCCGCGCCCTCAGAGCATGCGCAGACCAGCTGGCCGGTGTGTTTACGGACATATTCAATCAATCCCTATACCAGTCTGCTGTTCCCACATGCTTCAAGAGGGCCACCATTGTTCCTGTTCCCAAGAAAGCTAAGGTAACTGAGCTAAACGACTACCGCCCCGTAGCACTCACATCCGTCATCATGAAGTGCTTTGAGAGACTAGTCAAGGACCATATCACCTCCACCCTACCTGACACCCTAGACCCACTCCAATTTGCTTACCGCCCAAATAGGTCCACAGATGATGCAATCTCAACCACACTGCCCTAACCCATCGGGACAAGAGGAATACCTATGTGAGAATGCTGTTCATCGACTACAGCTCGGCATTTAAAACCATAGTACCCTCCAAACTCGTCATCAAGCTCGAAACCCTGGGTCTCGACCCCGCCCTGTGCAACTGGGTACTGGACTTCCTGACGGGCCGCCCCCAGGTGGTGAGGGTAGGCAACAACATCTCCTCCCCGCTGATCCTCAACACTGGGGCCCCACAAGGGTGCGTTCTGAGCCCTCTCCTGTACTCCATGTTCACCCACGACTGCGTGGCCACGCACGCCTCCAACTCAATCATCAAGTTTGCGGACGACACAACAGTGGTAGGCTTGAATACCAACAACGACGAGACGGCCTACAGGGAGGAGGTGAGGGCCCTCGGAGTGTGGTGTAATAACCTCACACTCAACGTCAACAAAACTAAGGAGATGATTGTGGACTTCAGGAAACAGCAGAGGGAACACCCCCCTATCCACATCGATGGAACAGTAGTGGAGAGGGTAGCAAGTTTTAAGTTCCTCGGCATACACATCACAGACAAACTGAATTGGTCCACTCACACAGACAGCATCGTGAAGAAGGCGCAGCAGCGCCTCTTCAACCTCAGGAGGCTGAAGAAATTTGGCTTGTCACCAAAAGCACTCACAAACTTCTACAGATGCACAATCGAGAGCATCCTGTCAGGCTGTATCACCGCCTGGTACGGCAACTGCTCCGCCCTCAACCGTAAGGCTCTCCAGAGGGTAGTGAGGTCTGCACATGCGCATCACCGGGGGCAAACTACCTGCCCTCCAGGACACCTACACCACCCGATGTTACAGGAAGGCCATAAAGATCATCAAGGACATCAACCACCCGAGGCACTGCCTGTTCACCCCGCTATCATCCAGAAGGCGAGGTCAGTACAGGTGCATCAAAGCTGGGACCGAGAGACTGAAAAACAGCTTCTATCTCAAGGCCATCAGACTGTTAAACAGCCACCACTAACATTGAGTGGCTGCTGCCAACACACTGACAATGACACTGACTCAACTCCAGCCACTTCAATAATGGGAATTGATAGGAAATGATGTAAATATATCACTAGCCACTTTAAACAATGCTACCTTATATAATGTTACTTACCCTACATTAGTCATCTCATATGCATACGTATATACTGTACTCTATATCATCGACTGCATCCTTATGTAATACATGTATCACTAGCCACTTTAACTATGCCACTTTGTTTACATACTCATCTCATATGTATATACTGTACTCGATATCATCTACTGTATCTTGCCTATGCTGCTCTGTACCATCACTCATTCATATATCCTTATGTACATATTCTTTATCCCCTTACACTGTGTATAAGACAGTAGTTTTGGAATTGTTAGTTAGATTACTTGTTGGTTATTACCGCATTGTCGGAACTAGAAGCACAAGCATTTCGCTACACTCGCATTAACATCTGCTAACCATGTGTATGTGACAAATAAAATTTGATTTGATTTGGGGGGAAAAACGATTACTCCAAACAGAAAATACAAACGGTAGTTTCTACTGGACAAATTCAGGTAGGTCCCTCCCCGTTTCGTTTGGTTCTTAAACAGTTTCCGTAATGAACACACCCTGGTCTAGTGAAGGGGACAACAAATACACAACATTTTGAGGCTCAGACTCAGTTTTCACTTCTTTCTGTCCCACATGCAGGATGCATTGAAGGAGGGAAATGGGGAGGTGTTGAGGTTATATAGAATGTAGCTCTGTTGTTCTACAAGGCCTATGGTCAAAAGCCAATATGCCGACAGTACTCTTTCTGCTGTCAATGCCCCTCTTTCCCCTCAGTTGGCACAGTTTTACCTGGAACAGGTTCTGGAATGGGAAGGGAAAGAATGTACCCCTTGACTTACACCTGGAACACAACAACTTCTTGAAGTCATTTTTGAAGGACCTGGGTCCAAACATGACTGAGCAAGCAGCAGACAGGATTAGTAAGTCCATCGGTGTCCACACGAAATTGATGGACACCATAGACACTGAGTTAGAGGCATCAAAGTCTAAGGGCATCCATCACGCTGCTTGCCAGTCAAGGTTTTGAACAGCAGAGCTGTTTAAAACCCAACCAGCCAAGGAGTTCACCGCATTCCCTGGTTTTAACAGAACAATTGTCTCAAAAGTGAAGTACAGTGAGTTGTGGGAGTGAATGAGGTCCAAATTGAAGGAGTGGAGAAATGTTCCTGTTTGATTTGAAACAACTTGGGAGCCAGGCTAGCTTGGGATATGCTTGGCTTAGTCTGACCATCAAAACCTTGTCTGAGGTAGACAGTGATTGAGAGTTAATTAGCAGGAGCAGGCTAAAATAAACTAATATTGTCACTAAATATTTCTTCTTGATCTGTATTGGTATTTATCAGTAAAACGTTATATCTGCTTTTATCTGTAGAAACTTTCCATATATACAGTTGAAGTCGGAAGTTTACATAAACTAGTTTTAATGACTCCAACCTAAGTGTATCAACCACACCTACTCATACAAGGGTTTTAATTTATTTTTAGTATTTTCTACATTGGAGAATCATTGGGAAGACATCAACACTATGAAATAACACATATGGAATCATGTAGTAACCATAAAAGTGTTAAACAGATCAAAATATATATGATATTTGAGATTCTTCAAAGTAGCCACCCTTTGCCTTGATGACAGCTTTGCACACTCTTGGCATTCTCTCAACCGGCTTCACGAGGTAGTCACCTGGAATACATTTCAATAACAAGGCACCCCTGTTAAAAGGTTCATTTCTGGAATGCATTTCCTTCTTAATACGTTTGAGCCAATCAGTTGTGTTGTGTCAAAGTAGGGGTGGTATACAGAAGATAGCCCTATTTGGTAAAAGACCAAGTACATATTATGGCAAGAACAACTCAAAAAAAGCAAAAAGAAATGATAGTCCATCATTACTTTAAGATATGGTCAGTCAATACGGAACATTTCAATAATTTTATTCAAGTGCGGTTTCAAAAAACATCCAGCGCTATGATGAAACTGGCCCTCATGAGGACCGCCACAGGAAAGGAAGACCCAGAGTTACCTCTGCTGCAGAGGATAAGTTCATTCGAGTTAACTGCTCCTCAGACATTGCAGCCCAAATAAATGCATCACAGAGTTCAAGTAACAGACACATCTCAACATCAACTGTTCAGAGGAGACTGAGTGAATCAGGCCTTCATGGTTGAATTGCTGCAAAGGAACCACTACTAAAGGACACCAATAATAAGAAGAAACTTGCTTGGGCCAAGAAACATGAGCAATGGACAGTAGACTGGTGGAAATCTGTCCTTTGGTCTGATGAGTGCAAATTAGAGATTTTTGTGAGATGCAGAGTAGGTGAAAGGATTATCTCCACATATGTGGTTCCCACCGTGAAACACAGAGGTGTGGGTGTGATGGTGCTTTGCTGGTGACACTGGCGGTGATTTGTTTTGAATTCAAGGCACACTTAACCAGCATGGCTACCACAGCGATCCGCCATCCCATCTGGTTTGTGCTTAGTGGGACTATCATTTGTTTTTCAACAGGACAATGACCCAAAACACACCTCCAGGCTGTTTCAGGGCTATTTGATCAAGAAGGGGAGTGATGGAGTGGCTGCATCAGATGACCTGGCCTCCACAATCACCCAACCTCAACCCAATTAAGAGGGTTTGGGATGAGTTGGACCGCAGAGTGAAGGAAAAGCATCCAACAAGTGCTCAGCATATGTGGGAACTCCTTCAAGACTGTTGGAATAGCATTCCAAAAATCAAAAATATACTTTTTTGCTTATTACATGATTCCATATGTGTTATTTCATAGTTTTGCCGTCTTCACGATGTTCTACAATGTAGAAAATAGTACAAATAAATTAAAACCCTTAAATGAGTAAGTGTGTCCAAATGTTTGACTGGTACTGTACACGTCTGAATTCCTTTTTTTTCTATATTCAAATGCCAGTATGCATTCTACAAACGGTGGAATATACCAAATATAATAACAACACAACTGATGGCAGCAGCAAAGTACTGTAGCTAACTAAAAAGCTAACCTCTGTAGCTAGCCAGCGAGCTAGCAAACAACACAAAAGCGATTGCAAACAGTTTAGCATATCTCTAGCCAAACAAAACATTGCTTTTCTAAATATTAGTTAGCTGGCTCACATTTATGAGGCCAGCTAACCCCGTCCTCACACACTAGGAACATATTTCCTCCAACATTTATAATGAAAAGGTGTCTCTCGGTCCCAAAACAAAAGTTTCCTGGAGACTTGTGGGAGTGCTGATGTTGCCCAATGTATGTGCTTTCGGTAGCCTAATTGCATCCAGACTGAGGGAGAATCTGCACACAAAGCATCCCTGACCCCTTCCCGAAGTGGTCAGCCAAATCTGAACACAATCTGACCACAACGCGTCTTTTGTGCGTCTAGACCTGTCTTTTCAATACAATCTTCGTATTCTGATAGCAGCAGTCAAATGTAAGTGTCAAGTGTAAACACGACCCTAGAGGCTCAACGCAGCATGACAGAGATATTGTCCTGTTAAATGATGGGAAATCAGCTGGTTAAGCTTTCTCTTGTGTGCTACAGGATAGGGTTGAGAAGGAAGTGAAAATTATCAGGGTGTATATTTCGGAAGTTACAAACAGGGGGGACCTGATCCTCGATCAGCACTCCTACACAAAAACGCTTTATGAATATGGTCCCAGACCATAAACTGGCACTGGTTTAATTTGGTAGCAATGTTTACTCACCCTCTTTGGCAATGGATCAGAGTTCTCCCAACTTTTCAAAGGAGATCTCTGAAAGCTGGCTCCCATTTTGCAACACAAGAGTCTAGATTAGAAAGTATAACAATAACATTCATAGGTATGGGCTTGCAAACAGGAGACATCATACTGTATATTATTCTCCGTAACTTTGTAACATTAGTTTAGAGCAAGGCATATAGCTACCAGCTAAAATGTACTAACTAGCTTATTATCTTTAAGGTCTGTTACTTATGCACTACTAGCTAGCTAATGTAAGGAGTCCAATTCAACATAGCGCAGGCTCGTTTGACATCTAATTATGTAGTTATATTTACTATGTGTATGTGACAAACGTTCAATTCATTCCATTTTCTTGACTACCTGCAGAGTTATCTGGTAAATCAAGCTCTTGGCGAACCCCAGTCAGGAAAATAACGAAACATCTCCCAAGAAAAGCCTTCAATGCAGTTATTTGCTGTTCTTTCAATTAAGTTATCCTCCAGTTCTGATTTGGCTGCTCCAACACCAACCTCAAGAGAAGCGATTGTTATTATGATTTGACTTCGACTACAGGCGCTTATCATTGTCGTTATCAACTAAACCACCCCCACAGATTATCGGAGGACGCTGATTGTTCCGGCCAAATGGTGGGAGAAGAGGGAGGGGCTCAAACAGTTTGCATCTGGTCGTGTCCAGACTGTATCCGTGTAGGGAAATAGAAGGTAAGCTTGAGAGATCAGGACGGTTCATACGAGGCTACCAAGATGGAGGTGTGGTGCCTTCATTCAACACAGCGCCCCCTATCGGCCATCTAGTGTATATATAAATAACTGGTCAATGCTCATACACCAATCTCCGTGCACCTGCCAGCCAACCCTCGGGTGCAGTCAACAACAAAAAAGCCTTTAAAAATCTATGTACATAGCCTGTGTGTGTAAACATCTTTTAAGTCCTTTCGCACAGATAGGCATCCACCTGGGACCGCGGAGGGCGATCGTTTCTGTGAGGTTACTTGAGAAACCCTGACGATTCTAGAAATGGGTCAGTGGAAATGACAAGTCCGTGTATCAAAGCGTTTCCCTCTGAACATTTGACGCATTTGTTTCAAGGTCACCCCTTCCAAAAGAGAAACAAGAGAGGAGGGAAGGAGGTTGCTGGTGAAAAACATTTCAAAAACATGGTTTCCCTATGGGGAAATCAAGAATAAAATGAGTTTTTATAAAAGAAAGTTTGTCAATTTATTCTCAAGTTTTATCAATTATGGCCATTTTGAGGAATGAAACATGGTGAATTAACAACACAGAACAACAGTGAGTATTGTAGGGGTGACCTCAATATATTTGCTGGTTCATCATCCGTGACCATCACCAGGTCACAATACAGATGTTGGGTCTTCATTTGATTACCATGTTGCAGGAGAACTTTACTGCAATGCAGGACATTTTAAACGTGTGGTGTATTTGAGGTTTAAAAAGGCTTCTGAAGTTTGCAAAATCCACTTGGAAAATGCAGACTTGATTTTCCCTTACAAAAAAAGGATCAACCTCTACAAAAAGGTCCATTAATTACAATCCACATAATAATTCACATTTCCTGTTGCTGCAAGATGATTTTTCTGCTGTAGCAAACTGGCTCAAATTAAGATCCTACATCTGTATGCCGTAAAATAATAGTGTGTGGCGTGTAAAGACAAAGACAATCTTTTACTATGGCGACAGAGGCCCTGTTACACTGCTCTGCATTGATTTGCACATTAATGCCTTTGTTCTGCTTCAGAAAATTCTCCATTATTATCATCATTTTGACCTGTCCCACATTGGATAATTGCCACAGATAGGTTAGATTCCCACTTCTGCATATTTCAGCCAAAGCCACTTCTTTCGCATGGATGGTCTGCTCAGCCCTAACTCTTCCACTATAATTGACGTGGAGATATATAAATATATATCTCGTGACAATGTGGATTGACTGTTGTTGCGGTTGCCCCGTCATAATTTATGTGCGCTTTATGTAATCTCCTCGGTCACTCTCAAATCTAAAGAGTGGGAGACCCACTCTTTCACCTCCATCTTTTTATCCAAATGACATGTGAAAAGCTGGGAGTGTAAGGCCTCTACAAAAACCAAAGCCTCTTTCCTCCTCCTCCTCTTTCCTCCTCTGCAATTAAATAGTCAACTTTTTGTGCTTCGTTTTCCTACTTGGGGAAAAGTAGACATATTTGCGGTATGTTTGAGGTTGGGCCTTGTCTGAGGTGGTGGTATATTTGCCCGTTAAGAAGTGGAGGGCATTTCCCTCAGACTACTGCTGCATGTTAGAGGAGACTGGCAGGTTGAGACGATGGGAGTGGAGAACACTATACTCATCATCACATAGTCAGTACACACAAGCCCGCTGGTAGTACAGCACATCTTCCATTAACACCGCCCCCCTCCCTGACTAAATACTGAAAATAGCACAGCTACTCTCACATATTAGCCACCACACACAGACATGCTCACACAGATACACATGCATGCACTCTCACACACACACACACTTCATACCGAGGGAATATAAATTAACCTGAGGTGCCATCAGCAATTAAGACTAATTTCAATAACGTTCAACATTTCATATTCTAACGCGCTCCCATTAGCAGAATCAAGCAACAACAAATGTTTTTTTCCCGCATGATAATAGCGACAAGTCCTCGGCGTGTGGATAAATGAAGGGAAAACACATAAGTCCTGATTGAATTTTCTAGATATCACCGGATGACACTTTGCCAACCTTCAGGGTTCCAGGCGTCTGATCCGATTTTGAAGGGAGGTATCCAGAAATGTACCTCCCCCTGAAAACCCTCCAATGCCTTTAGATGAATCACTATTAGCTAAACCCTGTCTGTTAATTACAGTTTCTCTAACGGCGTGACGCCACCTTTTTGGAGATGGTGGATACATTAATATTCAGTAGTTCTTCACCTCACCATCAGAACGTTGGTATAATTGGAATGGATGGGTTCCAAATACATTAAGACAATGTTGCATCAAAGAAGTGGGCTTCTTAGGTCAGGCCTCTGGAGAGGGCTTTAATTCCCAACATGCAAAGCAATGAATCTGTGGCATCATCGTGCTATATTCTCCTTACAGTAGCAGCACCCTCAGCAGGTCAGAGATACCGGAAGCATCCGGTTTTCAGGGATACAGCCATTCCTTTCCCACTGAAAACTGGTGGTGGAGACCCCACTCTACGTTAGGTTACTCAGTAGTAGCAGCAGCTAAACATCTCCCGCACCTCTGAGTCGACATGCACACAGCACACACACAAACACCACACAATTTAATACATTCATCTTCCCCTCCACATAAGCTTTGTTGCATAATCACCAACAGCTCAAGTGATCTCATTAGTCGTGTGGGAAAATAGATAAAAAATGGCAGTGATTCTTACAGCACCCCTGTTAGGTTTCAAGAATTACAGCACCCCTGTTAGGTTTCAAGAATTACAGCGCCCCTGTTAGGTTTCAAGAATTACAGCGCCCGGTGAAATTGATGTGGCAATTTGGCAGAGACCGATGCAAAAAAGAATAACCAGTCATTAAAGCAATATGTTAATAAAAATTAAAAGCAAGTTATGAAGACAAAATGGGCCATTTGAGAGGCGCTGACTGCGTTTCGACCGTGTGCGGCATATGGCCTAATCAGATGGCGTTGATGTCAATTACCGTGGCGTCCATTAGCGTCGAGTGTTCGGCGAAGAGCGAGGAGTCAATTTTGTCATGTCAGGCAGTTCAATTCCACATTAGGGAATGACCCTGGGAAGGTCTTTGGGTTCAGCTCTGCTTTTAGCTGCTGCTCGGGCTAAATGTTCCCGATGCAAGATACATTAAACACAGTGCTTTATGAAGCCAGCCTGGGCCTCTTACAGTGGCAGTGGAGTCTCATATGACACAGACTCCACATTACCGCTTGTTCTGCCTAGAGTGCATTACTGCTGGCGTGATTGCATTAGCGACATGTTATTGAGGTATATGATGTGGGATGAAGTCAATTGGGCTAAATAAGGCTGTTGTGTTCTCTGTGTGTAGACTAACAGCAGGCTAACAGGTAACATCTGTAGAAAGGTCAGCTGAGCCTTTTCTGCCCATTGAAATACAGTCATAAATTAAGCCTTTATGCCGTTTCATTTTTTCGTGTTGTATCTAATCTAGTGATGCCAGGTCGCTCTCAAAAATATAAACACAACAGGTCAAGTGTTGTATCTAATCTAGTGATGCCAGGTCGCTCTCAAAAATATAAACACAACAGGTCAAGTGTTGTATCTAATCTAGTGATGCCAGGTCGCTCTCAAAAATATAAACACAACAGGTCAAGTGTTGTATCTAATCTAGTGATGCCAGGTCGCTCTCAAAAATATAAACACAACAGGTCAAGTGTTGTATCTAATCTAGTGATGCCAGGTCGCTCTCAAAAATATAAACACAACAGGTCAAGTGTTGTATCTAATCTAGTGATGCCAGGTCGCTCTCAAAAATATAAACACAACAGGTCAAGTGTTGTATCTAATCTAGTGATGCCAGGTCGCTCTCAAAAATATAAACACAACAGGTCAAGTGTTGCATCTAATCTAGTGATGCCAGGTCGCTCTCAAAAATATAAACACAACAGGTCAAGTGTTGTATCTAATCTAGTGATGCCAGGTCGCTCTCAAAAATATAAACACAACAGGTCAAGTGTTGCATCTAATCTAGTGATGCCAGGTCGCTCTCAAAAATATAAACACAACAGGTCAAGTGTTGTATCTAATCTAGTGATGCCAGGTCGCTCTCAAAAATATAAACACAACAGGTCAAGTGTTGTATCTAATCTAGTGATGCCAGGTCGCTCTCAAAAATATAAACACAACAGGTCAAGTGTTGTATCTAATCTAGTGATGCCAGGTCGCTCTCAAAAATATAAACACAACAGGTCAAGTGTTGCATCTAATCTAGTGATGCCAGGTCGCTCTCAAAAATATAAACACAACAGGTCAAGTGTTGTTTTCATGAGCTGAAAAAAAAAGGAAACAGAAATGTTCCATACGCACAAAAAGCATATTTCTCTCAAATTCTGTCCACAAATGTGTACAGACCTGTTAGTCAGCATGACCCCTTTGCCTAGGTAATCCATATCAAGAAGCTGATTAAACAGCATGATCATTACACAGGTGCACCTTGTGCTGGGGACAAAAGGCCACATTGTAATGTGCAGTTTTGTCACACAACACAATGCCACAGATGTCTCAAGTTGAGGGTGCATGCAATTGGCATGCTGACTACAGAAGTGTCCAGAGCTGCCAGATAATTGTCTGTTAATTTCTCTACCATAAGCCGCCTTCAAATGTCATTTTAGAGAATTTGGTATTACATCCAACCCGGCCTCACAACCGCAGACAACGTGTAACGATGCCAGTCCAGGACCTCCACATCTTCACCTGCGGGATCATCATTCACCAGCCACCCAGATAGCTGATGAAACTGAGGCGTATTTCTGTCTATAGTATAGCCCTTTTGTGGGGAAAACTCATTCTGATTGGCTGGGCCTAGCTCCCAAGTGGGTGGGTATATGCTGCGCCCCTGCACATTCATGTGAAATCCATAGATTAGGGCCTTATGAATTTATTTAAATTGACTGAATTCTTTATATGAACTTTAACTCAGTAAAGTCGTTGAAATTGTTGCATGTTGCGTTTATATTTTTGTTCGGAAAGTATGCAGACCCTTTGACCTGTTCCACATTTTGTTACGTTACAGCCTTATTCTAAAATGGATTAAATAGTTGTTTTCCCTCATCAATCTACACACAATATCCCATAATGACAAAGCAAAAACAGGTTTCTAATAATAAATAATAATAATAAATATCACATTTCCATACACTACCATTTAAAAAGTTGACACATCTACTGATTCCAGGGTCTCTTTTTTTAATATAACTCTTTTTTTTTACTATAGTGAAGACATCAAAAACTATGAAACATAAGGAATCATGTAGTTAACCCCCCCCCTCAAAAAAAGTGTTAAACAAATCAAAATATACTTAAGAAGCAGCCACCCTTTGCCATGATGACAGCTTTGCAGACTCTTGGCATTCTCTCAACCAGCTAGACGAGGATTGCTTTTCCAACAGTCTTCAAGGATATCCCACATATGCTGAGCACTTGATGGCTGCTTTTCCTTTACTCTGCGGTCCAACTTCTCCCAAACCATCTCAATTGGGTTGAGGTTGGGTGAATGTGGAGGCCAGGTCATCTGATGCAGCACTCCCATCACTCTCCTTCTTGGTCAAATTGCCCTTACACAGCCTAGAGGTGTGTTTGGTCATTGTCCTGTCAAAAAACAAATGATAGAGGGACTAAGTGCAAACCAGATGAGATGGTGTATCGCTGCAGAATGCTGTGGTAGCCATGCTGGTAAAAGTGTGCCTTAAATTCTAAGCATCGCCACACCCCCTCATCCATGCTTCCCGGTGGGAACCGTTCACCTACTCTGCATCTCAAAGACACGACGGTTGGAACCAAATATCTTACATTTGGACTCATCAGACCAAAAGGACAGAATTCCACCGGTCTAATGTCGATTGCTCGTGTTTCTTGGCCCAAGAAATTATCTTCTTATTATTGGTGTCCATCGGTAGAGGTTTCTTTGCAGCAATTCGACCATGAAGGCCTGATTCACGCAGCCTCCTCTGAACAGTTAATGTTGAGATGTGTCCGTTACTTGAACTCTGTGAAACATTTATTTGGGCAGCAGTCTGAGGTGCAGTCAACTCTAATGAACTTATCCTCTGTAGTAGAGGTAACTCTGGGTCTTCCTTTCCTGTGGCGGTCTTCGTGACAGTCAGTTTCATCATAGCGCTTGATGGTTTTTGCGACTACACTTGAAACAAGTTTGTGTAATTTTCCGTATTGACTGACCTTCATGTCTTAAAGTAATGGACAGTCATTTCAATTAGCTTATTTGAGATATTCTTGCCATAATATGTATAATATGAATAACAATTATATAAAATACATTTTGATTTGTTTAACACTTTTTGGGTTACTACATGATTCCATGTGTTATGTCATAGTTTTGATGTCTTTACTATTATTCTACACTGTAGAAAAACCCTGACATGAGTAGGTGGTTCCAAACTTTGACTGGTACTGTAAGTCTTCAGACCCTTTACTCAGTACTTTGTTGAAGCACATTTGGCAGCGATTACACCCTCGAGTCTTCTTGGGTATGATGCTACAAGTTTGGCACACCTGTATTTGGAGAGTTTCTCCCATTCTTCTCTGCAAATCCTCTCAAGCTGTGTTAGGTTGGATGGGGAGCGACACTGCGCAGCTATTTTCAGGTCTCTCCAGAGATGTTAGATGGGTTTAAGTCCGGGCTCTGGCTGGACCACTCAATGACATTGAGACTTGTCCCCAAGCCACTGCTGCGTTGTCTTGGCTGTATGCTTAGGGTCATTGTGGAGCAGGTTTTCATCAAGGATCTCTATGTATTTTGCTCTGTTCATCCTTCCCTCAATCCTGACTAGTCTCCCAGTCCCTGCCGCTGATAAACATCCCCACACCACCATGCTTTACCGTAGGGATGGTGCCAGATTTCCTCCAGATGTGATGCTCGTCATTCAGGCCAAAGAGTTTAATCTTGGTTTCATCAGACCAGAGAATCTAGTTTCTCATGGTCTGAGTCCTTTAGGTGCCTTAAGGCAAACTCCAAGCGGGCTGTCATGTGCCTTTTACTGTGGAGTGGCTTCTGTCTGGCCACTCTACAATAAAGGCCTGATTGGTAGAGTTCTACAGAGATGGTTGTCCTTCTGAAAGGTTCTCCCATCTCCACAGAGGAACTCTGGAGCTCTGTCAGAGTGACCATCGGGTTCTTGGTCACCTCCCTGACCAAGGCCTTTCGCCGGGAGGCCAGTTCTAGGAAGAGTCTTGGTGTTTCCAAACTTCTTCCATTTAAGAATGATGGAGGCCACTGTGTTCTTGGAGACATTCAATGCTGCATACATTTTTTGGTACCGTTCCCAAGATCTGTGCCTCAAGACAATCCTGTCTCGGAGTTCTACGGACAATTCCTTCCACCTCATGGCTGGGTTGTTGCTCTGACATGCACTGTCAACTGTGGGACCTTATATAGACAGGTGTGTGCCTCTTCAAATCATGTCCAATCAATTGAATTTACCACAGGTGGACTCCAATCAATTGAATTTACCACAGGTGGACTCCAATCAATTGAATTTACCACAGGTGGACTCCAATCAATTGAATTTACCACAGGTGGACTCCAATCAATTGAATTTACCACAGGTGGACTCCAATCAAGTAGTTTTTTCTTTGCCCTTATGGAGTATTATGTGTAGATTCATGAGGAAAACGTTTCATCTAATCCATTTTAGAATAAGCTTGTAACGTAACAATGTGGAAAAAGGGAGGGAGTCTGAATACTTTCCGAATGCACTGTATGTATATATATAAAGAGAGAGAAGGAGAGCGAGAGAGAGACCACGCTATATATAGCAGTACAATCTGCTCTCTAGCAGACTGCAGAGATAAAATAAATAAAAAACAGCTCTGACTTCTCAGGAAGCATGATATATTGACCCCATGGAGTGCAGCCCATGCACACACACACCAGCTATCATTTACAGGCTTTGACATTCACTTTTTTAGCCACTTGTCCTTTGGACAAGTAGGACTGATTTTTTATTTGTCAGAAGCTCAAGTCACTTGTCCCCCCCCCCGGGTGGGTGAGGTAGCTAACTAAGATGTTAATCTATTTGTAAGGTTAAAATATTCAGTGTTCAGGGGAGATCTTGTAGCATAGGATTTACTGGTCAATTAGGCTATTCTACAAATTGACATGACATTAATACATGCTAATAGCTAGACAAATAACTAGCGAGATGGCCAGCCAAACTACACAATAGGTTTTGAATTGGCAAATATAGTTACTCTGCTGTATATTATTTTACCTGTTGCACAAACATCCGTCTCTCTCCTCTGGCAATGGCCCACTGGCACACACACACTATGACTTTTCCAGGATTTTCATTGCTGACCAAAAATGAGCTAGCTATAACTGGATAAATAACACACTAACCAGCAATGAATATCAACTAAAATATGCACAAGCGGCTCGCTTTGATCTCAAAAAAAGCATTGCGCGACTGCATGATTGAAAGGCCAGTCGTGCCCGTCAATGCAGGCCTACAATCATTATACCATGCTGCGCTCTACGGAGACTGGGAAGGCCGTGTGCAACACATTGCATCTGGAAGACACCGACCTAATTCTGATCAGAGTAGCCTAATTGTTTGATATTGTGATTTTTGCATGATTTATTTGTACTTGTCCATTCGGACAACCGATCTATATTGTTGTTGTCCAACAATTTATTAAAACTCCTTTTACTCGCGCCGGGCAAGCCGACCAGCTTACTGTCGAGCCGTGATTTATATTTGATACAGTGTCTGTTTACATATGCGGCGGTAGAACAAATATGACAGCATTTATTTTCCACAAAAATCTCCTTCAGAGTCCCTTGGTTCCCAAGTCGGCATTTCATAGACTGTCTGTAACCAATTACAATCAGAGCATATACTTACTGGCATTAAGAGCGGCGAAGAGAGGCTGTGAAGTGATGTTATCGGGCCTCGAAGCATGACCAGCGTTTCTCGCACGTGGCGCTCTTTTAGCAGAGTTGGGTTGATTGAGTGAGATGAAAATGAGACGCTGGTTTGAAGGGCAAACTACCTGCTGGAGCTATGGGGAGTGTGTTAGTGTGAGTAAGGAAGAGGATGAAGAGGTCATATCAGGAGTGAATGCCTGGCAAACAGCAATGAGGCCTCCTCAGCAACGGACACAGAGCCGGAGAGCGGGGGAGGATAGAGGAAAGCGGAGAACGAGAATGACAAGGTGAGGATAAAAGTGGAGGGGACATGGGAGAGATATGAAGGGAACTATATTCTCAACGCTACTTGGGGGGGGGGGGGGGGGGGGGGGGATAAAGGATGAAAAGGGAGGCAATTGAAGAAAAGGAGAAAAGGAAAGAGAAGGAGAGACGAGAAGTGAACACCGCAAGAGAAGGAGGCCTCACACACCGCCAACAGACAGCCATCCCTCTTGCCAAGCAGTGGAGGACCTCTGTCACATAAATCCCAATGGGGAGACATTCTTTACAGGAGGGGAGGATGAATGGGGCTTTACAATGCCACCCTCCTCTGTTTGTTATCCCCCCTCTCCACACAGGGCCCCGGCTGTTTAAATGAAGTCCAAACGGCCTTACAGTCATCTGTTCCTCCTATGGTTAGAAACCAAGACAGAGGCTGATGGCTCCGGGCCCAGCGTACATTTGTCAAACGACAGAGAGTTTCTCTTAAGAGAGAAAAGGCTACAATGTATTCCTGTCAGAGCAATGGCCACAACACACAGTAGAGGACGCAGTAGAGGATAGATTCTCTGTCAGAGGAATGGCCACAAAACACAGTAGAAGGTTTGAGTATTGTGAGGAAGAGGGAAAGTATGGAAAAATGTAGAAAACATCTCTGAAACATATACTGTGCTTGTCAAACAACCACCAGCCCATTGAGTTCCCAGGAAGCAGCTCGTATCTTCTCTCTGAATGGTGTTTTAATCTACTTAAAGGGATACGTCAGGATTTTGACAATGAGGCACTTTATCTATTTCCTCAGAGTCTGGAAGTCTATCTGCTAGCAGATAGCGCAACGACAAAGTCTATGGGTAATGCTAGTTAGCAATTGCGCTAGAGCTAGTTAGTAACTTCCTTCAAACTGCACGCAGAGGCATAAAAATGGTATCCACGAGTTCATCTGACTCTGGGGAAGTAGATAAAGGGCCTCATTGCCAAAATCCCAAAGTATCTCTTAATAATTAATGAGTACCTTTTCCCTTGCATTTCCTAACTGAATGCATGTGTGCAAAAAACAAATTCCCTAATGTTTGTGCAATTGCTTTAATGTGCACGTATGCTCCTTATTCCCTGAATCTTATTACAAAATAAACCACTTTGCAATGATAAGTATGGATGTCATTTTTCCATCAAAAGGGCAAGACGCAACACTCCTTTGAGATAACGTGTGTATGCGTGTGTGTGTGTATGCGCATGTGAGTTCCTGTGAAGAACTGAGAAAGCACAGCTTCCTAATAGCTCCCAAAAGGGGGCATGTCCACGTTTGACTAAATGTAGGACTGTCGCACAGGGAATTACCATTTAGACACAAGGGCCATTTACTGAACAACATGGAGACAGCATGTCCTTATGAATATAACATCTGCCTTACGCAGCCAGGTAAACTGTGGCAGAATGACAACAATGCAAACACAGACGTAAACATGGCACACGTACAGGCAGGCAAATGCAGACACACACACAGACTGTGCTGGGTTATCCATGCTCTCTGAATACCGTCTACTGCGAATACAGATCAAAGAGTCAATACAGGAGACTTCATAAAGCTCATAAGATAAACAAGGTGAGACTACAGAGACAGACATGGAAAGCACAGCAAAGCATTTGAATAATTACACTTCGAGTGATAGGAACAGCCTTGCGACAGAAGTTGACAGGGACAAATCTGAACATGAAACGGCATCCATTACAGATGTTGATAAGATTATGATTTTTTTTTTTAAGTAGAGACTCAGTCACTTCATTATGCATTTTTGTGTAGGAATACAATTCACAGCTATCAACTCCTGTGAGGATTTGTCAATGCAGTTGTTCTTTCCTGGTATTCGTTATCCCGAGCCATTGAAGAGTGGCACAAGAGAAGGAGCAGGCATCTACAAAGGAAACGCTGCAGACCAGCCTCTAGTTTACAATCAACACTATTCAACATGTACTCATCCCACGTCAGTGGACATGAGTAAATTACACCGCGGTGACCGTGCACAGCACGTCTTCGTTGAGTGCATAACGTAGTGATGGTAACCTTAGGGAAGTGGTTGCTATGGGCTGGAGACTAACTCTTAAAGTACAAGTCGAAAAGAGCCTCCAGCATGTGAATGTGTGTGTGGATCTTCAAATTACTGCCGAGAAGACACACACTGTTATAGTGGCTACATAGGCCCGGGAAATGCCAAACAGACTTGTGTCAAGGCAAACGCATATAACATTTCCATGTCACGGGGCAGACACGGTAAGCGTCGTAACACCACAAATCTAGTACAGCCATGGTACCTGCGTAGGAGAAGGCTCCACAAAACACAGCCTATTAGGAGGCAGGGTATCACACATGCAACACGCCACCCGTTCGCCCTCCTATCTGTGTAAAACAACAGCGTCGGCGATAAAATGCACCATTTGAAGAAATACAATCAGAAATGTTTAGGTTTCTGTGACAGCGCGCCGCCCTTCATCTTTCCGCCAAGCAAACAGAATCTTTCTTCCACGTGGCGGGAGACGACTACAATGCGATTTGCCGGAGCCCGACAAGATGCGCTTTGTGGCGATCACAATTATTGGCAGCCATGTGTGAAAATAATGTTTGTGGAAAAGCAGCTACAAGTCTCTCTGGTAAGAAGTTGGATACTGAAAAGAAAAAGGACCTCGCTGGTTAAGCAAAGGGGCAATCGTCTTCATAACAACAGAGACAGAAAGACAACAATCTGAAACTCTCTCCTTTGCTGTGACTTAATTTTTTCATTAGACCAGGGATGGGCAACTTTGTCCTCAAATAGACATGACAAATCCTGTGTAAATATTTGACAATTGCCAATCCATTCTCAGTCATAGTTATACACTGTATAATCACTCGTGTTCTGAAGATAAAGGATTTGAAGTGGGCAAGTTGTGTTAGCTACACGAGACAGGTGTGCACATATTTCTGTTTGAATAACACCAACTGTCAGAAACCTCAGGAAAAAATGGAAGGGGTCCAATAGGGATATCATAGCTTTGTATAGCCAATCAGCAGCCTATATTTCCATACATGAAGGCCAATACCATACAAGCTCATGCTACTTTCAGTCACTATTACCTTCTGAAGCGCATACATTACACTGAACAAAGTGTGTGATTGAGTGAGTTTCGTAGTAGTGGAGAAAAATGTCAACTTCCTTCCAGTTCCACTGAGTTTTGTTTATGTGCATTCCATGGCCCCTCAAGTTCTGAAACTTGCCAAGGAAAACGCTTTTGGGAGTTCTTGTCGAACGGAACTCTTGTGGACGTCCTTGTATCAGCTAGCGACAGCAACCTGTGGAATCTTGAGAGTTCTGAAGTGAAGTATTTTTCTGCTGCCATAATTGTCTCCATAATCTTAGTGAGCATCAAGGTGAGAGAAAGTCTATGAATATTCTTTTGGAAAAGTATGTCCAGCCTTGTCTCTTTTTCTTATCAGCTTGTTGTCTTTTATTTTCACACAAACTAAATACACTGAACAAAAATAAAACACAACATACAACAATTTCAGTCATTTTCAATTAATTAGGAACTAATCTCTGGATTTCACTACTGCAAATACCGATATGCATCTGTTGGTCACAGATACCTTTAAAAAAAGAAAGTAGGGGCGTGGATCAGAAAACCAGTCGGTATCTGGTGTGACCAGCATTTGGCTCATGCAGCGCGACACATCTCCTTCGCATAGAGTTGATCAAGCTGTTGATTGAGGCCAGTGGAATGTTATCCCACTCCTCTTCAATGGCTGTGCGAAGTTAATGGATATTGGCGGGAACTGGAACACACTGTCGTACATGTCAATCCAGAGCATAACAAACATGCTCAACCAGTGAGATGTCTGGGGAGTACGCAGGCCATAGAAGAATTGGGACATTTTCAGCTTCCAGGAATTCCTGTCGTCAGCATGCCCATTGCACACTCCCTCAGAACACTTTGTGTTGTGTGACAAAACTGCACATTTTAGAGTGGCCTGTTATTGTCCCCATTACAAGGTGCACCTGTGTAATGATCATGCTGTTTAATCAGCTTCTTGATATGTGTAGAAGGTGGATGGATTGTCTTAGCAAAGGAGAAATGCTCACTAACAGAGATGTAAACAAATGTGTACACAACATTTTAGAGAAATAAGCTTTGTGTGTGTGTAAAGGCAAATTTCGGGGATCTTTTATTTCAGCTCATGAAACATGGGACCAGCACTTATTTTTTTGTTCAGTATAAAAATAAAAAAAATTACATCTATGCGACGTGCTGTGGAGACTAGAATTACCATCTGGTCTAGGCGACAATGATGTTTGGGTGATGTGGTCGCCTCGTGACATCATCATCATAACTAATCACAAGTCCTCACATCACTTTGAGGGAGTTGAGAGACGAAAATGGGTTTTCTGCTGCTCGGAACAAGTGAGGGCGAATTTCACGCTAGGTTAATTGTAGCCAATTGTATGCCACTATCAATTAAGGTCCTTTTCCCTTCATAGAAGCCAACTATCTAGATGTTTTGACAGGTTTTGAAGCTAACCATGCAGTGACTTTAATATCTTCATTCAAAACTGTGTTTTGAACAGGGGGGGAGGGGGGTGTTATAGAGAGCCACAAACCCTCCGAGGTTAGATGATTGATATCAAATTAGCTATTTGCTTACTTGGGAGATTCTCGGAGATTGAATGTTTAGTATACAATCAATATTTGGTAGACTGGTGCAATATTTTGAAGAATGCAATTAGCTACATGGTATGGGTAGATGCGTATACGTAAACAGTTTAGGCATGAAGAGACTTGATTCAGGTTGTCCAGTCTAATTATATGCCGGGGAAAAGCAGCTAACAGAATGAAAACGTAGCTTCTGCCGTCATGCTGCATGGCTATGATTACCTTTATATTCCCAATAGATTTTCCCATGACATTATGACTAGTAATTTTCAAATGCCATCTTCATGAGAAGTAGCGAGCAGTTCATTTAAGGAATCATAATTTAAAATCTCTTTTCTCTCCCTCTCTTATATGGTACACACTCCCCTTCCTTCTCCTCTCTCAGTACACACTTTTCCCTTCCTCCCCTCCCTCCTCTCCCCTCCCTCCCGCCACTCCTAATTGTATTTTCTCCCCCGCTCGTCTTCCTTCTCCCCTTCCTCCCGCCTCTGCTCCTTCTCCCCTTCCTCCCGCCTCTGCTCCTTCTCCCCTTCCTCCCACCTCTGCTCCTTCTCCCCTTCCTCCTGCCTCTGCTCCTTCTCCCCTTCCTCCTGCCTCTGCTCCTTCTCCCCTTCCTCCTGCCTCTGCTCCTTCTCCCCTTCCTCCTGCCTCTGCTCCTTCTCCCCTTCCTCCCGCCTCTACTCCTTCTCCCCTTCCTCTCCACATACACAAACAGAAGGGAATTTCCCCAAGAAATTAAAATCCCACTATTGGCTCAGGTTCAATCTTATTTTTTCTAAATCTAGTGGAACACAAATTGGCAATTCATGACAGCGAGCGCGAACGAGCAACACATTTACCCATGGCGATTCCCTCAAAGAACATCAGAGATGTGTTTGGCCTCATATGTGGGATAAGTTACGGGTATGCCTATTTCCTTTGAAAGAAAAGATGACAGAATCATAACAGTGCTCCAGGTGTCAGTCACAAGTCCTCGAGACAATATTGCTGGAGCCTCAATCTGACTAACGAAAAGGAGACAGAAGAGACAGAAAAAGGAGTGAAAAAGGAATGTCTCTTAATGTTAAAAGTATCTGTCTAAGATCTGGCTAAGACAGGCAGAGAACATCTGGCTAAGACAGGCAGAGAACATCTGGCTAAGACAGGCAGAGAACATCTGGCTAAGACAGGCAGAGAACATCTGGCTAAGACAGGCAGAGAACATCTGGCTAAGACAGGCAGAGAACATCTGGCTAAGACAGGCAGAGAACATCTGGCTAAGACAGGCAGAGAACATCTGGCTAAAACAGGTCACCGGTATTTACTGAGTCTCCCTCTTTCAAGCATTTCCCTTATCTCATGTTAAATAGGCAAGCCCGTTCAGAACATGAAAGATATGAGGGGGTTGGGTGATAACCTCCCTTCTCGCACCCGTTCCATCTCAAAGTCCTTCGCCGCAGCAGCGGGGACACTCGTTGAGATGCGGCTCTCGATAGCCGACAGTCTCTCCAGCCATTACAGTTCTGACAGCTACACAAAGCCATGCGCTCACTATAATTACAACACTCTTATATTTCGACAGAATGTGTAGTAAGTGCGTGTGTGTGTGTGCGCGGGCGTGCCGGATGAGTGGTTTCTAGTCCTAATAATGATAAAGCATTAAACAAACAAGTCTATGCTTATAAAGCTGATCTTCTAACAAGCTGGGGGACACAGGAGACCACATGGTTTGTTTGCATTGTATGCATGGGATTCCTTACGTTAATGCTAAAAGGGTTTCCCCCTAGTCACTCTGACTGCAGCGAGGACCGCGACCTCAAGAAGGAAGGACATCTGAGCGACAGAGAGTCCAAGTTGATGAAGCAATGCAGTGGAGGGTAATTGCAATGCACACACCCTTCTCTCTCTGCAGTGCTCTCCATATCCCAGTCTTTCTCGCGCTCTGCGAGTGACATTGGCAAACTTCCCTGTGTTGATGAAGTAAATGACGGTGAGAAGTGAGTCATTGATCCCAGTCCAATTCTCTGTTGCTATTAGAGCTGTGGGGCTAAAACGGGCCTCGAAAAAAATCACCCGGTTTTGATGAACAGCAAAGGCTGGTCTGATGAGGGTCGAGCCTTCGCTCCTGCACAAACACTCTCTTTAAAAGCCCCCTTTGGTGATTGGATGCCGTGATGAGATGGGGAGATAGGGGCCTGACGGGAAAAGCTAGACACCAGTGTTTCCTGGCATGGTCACGCGTCTGATGAGATCAAACTTTGGGTTGATGATGAAGCCGAGGGTCGGCCGGCCATAGGAGACAAAACTGAAAGCATTGTCAAGGGACCTGAAAAAGAATGCGATTGGGAAATAATTAAATACTGAATTATATTAATATAATATTGATGTAATTATATTTTATTGAATAACTGTCCCTTTTGATAAGATCAAGTGTCCCTTCAATAAAACTGATTTTGGTCATACTTTTCAAGAATGCAAAAAATATAATTATTACGGCCTGTGGCATGAGAGCTATGCGTTAACGCATTCTAAGATGCAATTGCATTTTGATTTGGTTCCCCGATATACAGTGATAGATACTATCTATATCCCCTATAGCACAAAACGATGACTCTCCCTGGAGAGTTTTATCTGATATCAAAGTGAGTTGTCTATTTGTAATGTAATTACCCTTGAGAACCACCATCTCGGCACAGATTCTCAATTCATTGCTCATCTCTCCGTGTAGTCCCTCAGAGGATCGGCCGTCTTTTAAAATCTTGTTACTCTGTAATAGTTCTTCCATCTTTGACATCAAGGAGATAGGGACATTTTTGAAGATGTCTTTTTGTTAATTTCATACTTTATTAGCCACACTGGCAGCATATCTTTGTGTATCTAGGGGTCTGAGTCATAGGCACGTCGTTGTCAGATAGCGGACGTCTTGAAAAGGACTAAAATACCAGGGGATTTTGACATTGTGTGTATTTCTTCGCTACTATTTTTGTTTGAAGGCCCCTCCTGCATACTAGGGATGGGTATTGAAACCCGGTATTAAACGGGCCCCGGGGCTAAATTATGAAAGACCGTAGTATCGATAAGCTCGGACGTTATCGTTTCTGCTTTCGGGCACTGGAGAAATTAAGAAAATACATTTCCTATTTATTATTGCTACATAAACATTATCTTGCACATTTTCATCTCATCAACCGTTTCCAATTTGCAATAAGATGAAGACATTTGTCTATGATGCATTTTGGCTATTTCCAATCCAGAAGAGAGATCCCTCCGGTGGAGCCTGTGTCGCACGCATGCACACACACACACGAAAAAGACCCTGCTCTTAATTAGGGATGACGGCGGAGAGAACTAAACATTCAAATGTGTGGTTACACCTCACCAGAGTCGATGCTGACAATGCTCGTTGCCACAAGTGCAACAAGACATTTTGCTTGTAAGGGTCGGAAACACGAGCAATCTGTTCAAACATCTATGGAAAGTGCATCATATACAGGCAGAGAAATGCAGTTTTCGACTCCCTAGCTTGTAGTTTCTCTCTCGTTACCCGATCTATGTTAGGTATGTATGCTAGCAGCCTAGAGCCCACACACGGAGTTAACTCAATTATGAGAACATGGGTTCCTGATCAAAATGAACCATTAGTCAGCTGATTGAATTATGAACGTACCCATAGCTAAACAATCACCCATTTTAAGATTTTGAAACTTTTCTGTTAAAGTTGCCGCTACAATGAACCAACCCACTCCAAGCCAAAGACAAGGCCAAAGACCCTTCACGCTGGCAGCTAGTGGGAGGATGACTGAGGAGAGGGTGAATGAGTGCCACCTAGTCGTGACCAACTTCATAGTTCAAGACCTACACCCCTTTGCAACAGTGGAGTTGCAAAGGGCTTTAGATAACAGTCTGTCAGTATATATTGAGTTGTATTCATGTTTAGGATATGGTAGTATAAAAGGGTTGTCTGTTAGTCCCATCACTCCACAATACACAATAATGATACAGAAGGTCCTCCACACCAGGGCAGTGTAAAACAGAAGGTCCGTTACACCAGGGCAGTGTAAAACAGAAGGCCCTCCACACCAGGGCAGTGTAAAACAGAAGGCCCTCCACACCAGGGCAGTGTAAAACAGAAGGCCCTCCACACCAGGGCAGTGTAAAACAGAAGGCCCTCCACACAGGGCAGTGTAAAACAGAAGGCCCTCCACACCAGGGCAGTGTAAAACAGAAGGTCCTTTACACCAGGGCAGTGTAAAACAGAAGGCCCTCCACACAGGGCAGTGTAAAACAGAAGGCCCTCCACACCAGGGCAGTGTAAAACAGAAGGCCCGTTACACCAGGGCAGTGTAAAACAGAAGGCCCGTTACACCAGGGCAGTGTAAAACAGAAGGCCCTCCACACCAGGGCAGTGTAAAACACAAGGTCCTCCACACCAGGGCAGTGTAAAACAGGAGGTCCGTTACACCAGGGCAGTGTAAAACAGAAGGTCCTCCACACCAGGGCAGTGTAAAACAGAAGGTCCGCTACACCAGGGCAGTGTAAAACAGAAGGTCCTCCACACCAGGGCAGTGTAAAACAGAAGGTCCTCCACACCAGGGCAGTGTAAAACAGAAGGTCCTCCACACCAGGGCAGTGTAAAACAGAAGGTCCTCCACACCAGGGCAGTGTAAAACAGAAGGTCCTCCACACCAGGGCAGTGTAAAACAGAAGGTCCTCCACACCAGGGCAGTGTAAAACAGAAGGTCCTCCACACCAGGGCAGTGTTAAACACAAGGTCCTCCACACCAGGGCAGTGTAAAACACAAGGTCCTCCACACCAAGGCAGTGTAAAACACAAGGTCCTCCACACCAGGGCAGTGTAAAACAGAAGGCCCTTTAAACCAGGGCAGTGTAAAACAGAAGGTCCTCCACACCAGGGCAGTGTAAAACAGAAGGTCCTCCACACCAGGGCAGTGTAAAACACAAGGTCCTCCACACCAGGGCAGTGTAAAACACAAGGTCCTCCACACCAGGGCAGTGTAAAACACAAGGTCCTCCACACCAGGGCAGTGTAAAACACAAGGTCCTCCACACCAGGGCAGTGTAAAACAGAAGGTCCTTTACACCAGGGAAGTGTAAAACACAAGGTCCTCCACACCAGGACAGTGTAAAACACAAGGTCCTCCACACCAGGGCAGTGTAAAACACAAGGTCCTCCACACCTGGGCAGTGTAAAACAGAAGGTCCTCCACACCTGGGCAGTGTAAAACAGAAGGTCCTCCACACCAGGGCAGTGTAAAACAGAAGGTCCGTTACACCAGGGCAGTGTAAAACAGAAGGTCCGTTACACCAGGGCAGTGTAAAACAGAAGGTCCTCCACACCAGGGCAGTGTAAAACACAAGGTCCTCCACACCAGGGCAGTGTAAAACACAAGGTCCTCCACACCAGGGCAGTATAAAACAGATGGTCCTCCACACCAGGGCAGTGTAAAACAGAAGGTCACCCACACCAGGGCACTGTACAAATTGCAAACTGGCAAAGTAGTGGCAGAGAAGATTGTAGGAGTGACTGTTGATAATGCTGGCAAAATGGGTGTTGCCATCAAGAGGCTACACATCCTAAAAATAGGATGCTTTGCACACACATTGTATCTGGCAGCGCAGAAAATCGTCAAAATGACTTCCATTGATAAATGGGCAGCCAGAATCAGAGCAGTGGTCGTGTGGTTCAAGAGATCCTCGATGTCCAAAACAGTCTTGAAGGAAAAGCAGCAGCTCCTTGGTAAGAAGCCAGTTCAACCTATTAAAGTATTATTTTGAAATTCCCACATTTAACAATGTAATATTCAATATTCAAGTGTGCGGTAATTAAATGTATGTTGTATGTTGTTGTTTCAGGCCTTCCGCAACCCTCACTCATCCTTGATGTCAAGACCAGATGGAACTCACTCTAATGATAGAGAGATTCATGGAACAGCCATCCAAGCAGCAGCCTTGGCTCCCAAGACTGCGAAAAACAATGACCAAGGACAACTTGGACTGTCTGAAGGACGAGGACTTCCATAAGGCTGAGGAGTCCAGCTCATGAGAATCCTCTATACATCCACACTGTGTGTATCATGTGAAAATAATGCCACCTGTGGACAGATCAAACCCAACCTCAAAAAACTGGAAGAGCTCTTCACTGTGAAGCATGAAGATACGTTTGTGGCAACCATCAAAGAGGTGTGGGAGAACCTCTCCGAGCGCTATCAGGATGAAGACATTCAAGCCTTCCTGCATGAGGCCACAGCAATAGACCCCATATTTAAAGGGAGGACGGTGAGTGACGCCACCTGGCACAGGCTGAGGAAGGCAACTGTTGAGGCCAATGTGACAGGAGCAACACCAGGGCTGTCAGAGGAGCCGGAGAAGACAGAAACAGAGCACCAGCAACAGGAGGAGGAGGAGTCGTCTGAAGGAGAAAGAGAGGAAATAGAAGACAGTCCCTCCATTGTACAAAACAAGCAGTGCCTTGGAGGAGCTGTTCTCAGAGGATAGGGAGTTGAGCTCGTCCCTTACCCTCAGCGAGCGTGTTGACCTAGAGGTGGAGCTCTACAAAGGCCTGCCTCCCATCCCCATGGCTGAAGATCCTGTGATGTGGTGGTGGGTGAAGAGAGCTACTCTGCCCCTCTCAAACATTGCAACAAGCCACCTCTGTGCTCAAGCCTCCACCACCCCTAGCGAGAGGGTATTTCGACTGCAGGTAACACAATAAGCCAGGAGAGGTCCAGACTTCTGCCATAGAATGAAAATATGTTGATCTTTCTCCAGAAGAACTGCTAAGAACTGCTAGTCCTTTTTGCAGCCTACCTCCATGCCCCACCCTTGTTGCTCTAAACCACTGTATTTTATTTAGCAGGAAAATATTGTTTATTTAATTTGTTTTACATTTCCATCATCACAACTTTAGAGTCTATACTAGTGATTTGTTCAAAATCTGTCACGTCCTTCAAAATGAGCGGACCAAGGCGCAGTGTGCCGTCGGCCGAAGGTTCCGGACAGTGGGAAAAATCGGCTGAGGTTCCGGAGCGTGGGACCGTCGCCGGAAGCTCCGGACTGGTGACACGCACTTCAGGGCGAGTGCTGGGAGGAGGCACAGGACGTACAGGACTAGGGAGGCGCACTGGAGTCCAGTTGTGTGGAGCCGGCACAGTTTTCACCAGACTGCTAACCGGATTCTCTGGTCGAATGTTGAGCAGAACACACTTGCACAACATCTCTCTCCTCTCTCCCAACTTCTCCATCGCCTCCATGAGCGGACCAAGGCGCAGCGTGCATCGAGTTCCACTTCTTTTTAATACAAAGTGAAACTAGAAACAAAACAACAAAACTTACAAAGAACGTGAAGTTGTAGTGCCCAAACACACTAACACAAACAATATCCCACAAACACAGGTGGGGAAAAAGACTACCTAAATATGATCCCCAATTAGAGGCAACGATTACCAGCTGCCTCCAATTGGGAACCACACAAACCACCAACCTAGAAATCTAAAAACTAGATAAACCATATCCAAGAAGATTCCAGCTCTCATCGCTACCAAAGGTGTTTCTAACATGTATTGACTCAGGGGGGTGAGTACTTACAGGTATATTAGTGTTATTTTTTATTCACATTGAAACATTTTTTTATTTTACTTTGACATTAGGAGTATTGTGTAGATTGTTGACAAAATATCTATTTTAATCCAACTTTGTAACGCAACAAAATGTGAAAAAAGGCCAGTCTGTATGTGCATTATATGGTGGACCAAGTCCATTTTTTTTTACCTTTATTTAACTAGGCAAGAAAAAAATTCGTATTTTTAATGACGGCCCAAGAACAGTGGGTTAACCGCCTTGTTCAGGGGCAGAACAACAGATATGTATGTACCTTGTCAGCTCGAGGATTCGAACTTGCAACCTTTCAGTTACTAGCCCAACGCTCTAACCCCTAGGCTACCCTGCCGCACCACATCCTAATTGATGTGGAACACTAGGGGTGGAATGGCTTGTTGCCTTGGGACTGGTCTCAGGAGCACACAAGGTGCAGCTGCCACTGCAGGTAATGTTGGCCCCCATTAAAATGACCCAAGTTAAACTTTAGAAGTGAGTGAGTGAGTGAGTGAGTGAGTGAGTGAGTGAGTGAGTGAGTGAGTGAGAGTGAGAGAGAGAGAGAAAATTCAGCAAGCTCTGCAGTTCTGCACCACCAAAGCTGAAGACATTTCTCACGACTGGTTATTTTTCTTTGGCAAGGCTGTGTTGAGATCACAGAGCAGTGCTATAATTTAAAAGATGCCAATGCACCCAGATAAAAAGGGTAAGGACAGCTGTCGTTTTCTCTGATCAAACGTCAAATGGTCACAATTTTTTTTAAATATATTTTTTTTACTTCACCTTTATTTAACCAGGTAGGCAAGTTGAGAACAAGTTCTCATTTACAATTGCGCCCTGGCCAAGATAAAGCAAAGCAGTTCGACACATACAACGACACAGAGTTACACATGGAGTAAAAACAAACATACAGTCAATAATAAAGTAGAAGAATAAGTCTAAATACAATGTGTGTAAATGAGGTGAGATAAGGGAGGTAAAGGCAACAAAAGGTTGCCATGGTGGCGAAGTAAATACAATATAGCAAGTAAAACACTGGAATATGTAGATTTGCAGTGGAAGAATGTGCAAAGTAGAGATAGAAATAATAGGGTGCAAAGGAGCAAAATAAATAAATAAGGAGATGAGGGAGATAAGTGTTTCCAGTTTCAGAGATTTTTGTAGTTTGTTCCAGTCATTGGCAGCAGAGAACTGGAAGGAGAGGCGGCCAAAGGACGAATTGGTTTTGGGGGTGACCAGAGAGATATACCTGCTGGAGCGCGTGCTACAGGTGGGTGCTGCTACGGTGACCAACGAGCTGAGATAAGGGGGGACTTTACCTAGCAGGGTCTTGTAGATGACCTGGAGCCAGTGGGTTTGGCGACGAGTATGAAGCGAGGGCCAGCCAACGAGAGCGTACAGGTCGCAGTGGTGGGTAGTATATGTGATAAAACGGATGGCACTGTGATAGACTGCATCCAATTTATTGAGTAGGGTGTTGGAGGCTATTTTGTAAATGACATCGCCGAAGTCAAGGATCGGTAGGATGGTCAGTTTTACAAGGGTATGTTTGGCAGCATGAGTGAAGGATGCTTTGTTTTGCGAAATAGGAAGCCAATTCTAGATTTAACTTTGGATTGGAGATGTTTGATGTGAGTCTGGAAGGAGAGTTTACAGTCTAACCAGACACCTAGGTATTTGTAGTTGTCCACATATTCTAAGTCAGAACCGTCCAGAGTAGTGATGTTGGACGGGCGGGCAGGTGCAGCCAGCGATCGGTTGAAGAGCATGCATTTAGTTTTACTTGTATTTAAGAGCAGATGGAGGCCACGGAAGGAGAGTTGTATGGCATTGAAGCTCGTCTGGAGGTTAGTTAACATAATGTCCAAAGAAGGGCCAGAAGTATACAGAATGGTGTCATCTGCATAGAGGTGGACCAGAGACTCACCAGCAGCAAGAGTGACATCATTGATGTATACAGAAAAGAGTCGGTCCAAGAATTGAACCCTGTGGCGCCCCCATAGAGACTGCCAGAGGCCGGAGAACAGGCCCTCCGATTTGACACACTGAGCTCTATCAGAGAAGTAGTTGGTGAACTAGGTGAGGCAATCATTCGAGAAACCTATAAAGGCATTCGCCAAATCCGACGGACTAGACTTCACGTAAGAAAAAAATATTTGACATTAGTACACTGGTTACTTGCCAACTTTACTTCACTCCAAACCTAATATAGCACATGCTTTTGACTCTGTCAGAGTACTCTGCCTCAGCTATCCCTAATTGATCAATACTCATTCGATACCCTGACACTGTACTGTTGTGTATCATCACAGCTCTCTGAGTCATCGCCATTACTGGATCACGTGAAACTTCTTTGGTCCACGTCTTGACTACGGTAATTGCTGTTGACAGTTCTGCGAGTCGTCCCGCGCGAATTACACTGGTCGTCATCCTGTCTCGCGGATGTGACAGCCAGAGCTAAGCCATCTGATTGCGAGGGACGCCCAACGTCAAGAGGTCGCCCACAGGAAAGTACTCAGTACCATAACGCCCACTGCACAGCTGACAGATGATTGCCTTCTACTGGCCGGTTTTCCTTGACTTTAAAGTATTCATATTGAGATACTGAGATATTATGGAGCATTTGGAATGTTTCGCCCCAGGCTCTGACATATGAAAATGAAGGTTTTTGTATCAGAAGCCGGAAAAGGATGGAGGTTGTGTTTCGGGGGGCCTGTCAGTGTAGACACATCCTAATTAGGGGCCCAGAACAGAGACAGGTCTAGTGACATGTTAAAAGGTCTCACACTGGGAATAGACTGAACACAAACACATCTCATGCTTACTCTCATTCAGTCGTCCAGCGTCGTCATGGTGATAGCGCCAGGGAGATAATGCCACCATGACCTGTCTGCATAAATGCCATGAGGACACCGGGACAATAAAGAAATACATTTTTCAGACTTCAGACCAAAAATGCCTCAAAACTCAACTCGGAGAGACAGGAGTGTCACATGGTCTGCAAAATTAAACAAGCGTTCTGGAAAAAGAGGTAACCCTATTAATTTGTATCATACCAGGAGAGGAGCGCTGTTATCATTCCAATTCCAGTCATTAAAAACATCACTCTGCAAAGGCGTGCGCAGGAATCTTTTTTTTCTCTGTTGCTTTTGCAGAGGGCAGGGTCTCTGAAGCATCAACACATTACAAACCAATTTCCCTATATCAGCTTATATATTCACATTTGATTCTGGCGCAATGCTGATGGGAGTTGGACAAGGTCTCAGTACACAGAAATCAATATAACGTTATGATGCCTGGCGCAAACCTCATTTATAACCCAATGCCTCGGCTGAATTCGATTAGGATTTTTATTCATTTTTTATTCAGGGGAAAGTAGGAAAATTGAGATAAAAGCATACATTTGCTGGGTGGTTACAGTGCCACCACCACAATGCTTGCAAGTGCACAAAAGCAAGCTGGGGACATGCTAATTATATCAACATGCTCCTGTTCGATGAGAGTAACCAAATAATGATTATCAAGTGGCTTATCACTGTATCAAAGTAACTGTCCAGTGTTTCCAGATTTCTATGACATATGACCTACACTCCCTATACTGGAAGATGGCGCGGACAGATATGGCAGCTCTGCTTCTAGCTCCTAAGTAACTTTGCAGTGTTTTGTTGTTTTCTACTTGAGTAGAAGTCTACAAGTATTTGGTTTAAAATATACTTAAGTATCAAAAGTAAAAGTATAAATCATTTCAAATTCCTTATATTAAGCAAACCAGATGGCACCATTTCTTTAATTTACGGAAAACCACAGGCACACTCCACCATTCAGACATCATTTACAAACAAAGCATGTGTGTTTAGTGAGTCCGCCAAATCCGAGGCAGTAGGGTTACCGGGGATGTTTGGTTGATACGTGTGTGAATTTGACTATTCCCCTGTCCTGCTAACCATTAAAAATATAACAAGTCATTTTGGGTGTCAAGGAAAATGTATGGAGTAAAAGTACAATATTTTCTTAAGGAATGTAGTGAAGTAAAAGTCGTCAAAAATATAAATAGTAAAGTACAGATACCCAAAAAACGACTTAGTACTTTAAAGTATTTTTATTTAAGTACTTTACACCACTGCAAAACACCGCCGGCGGAGAAGAGGTATTCGGAGTAGATTTCTAGTCCGACTCAGGAGGTGCGCACACCATCCACCGCTTCCGAGTATATTACTTGCTAATGTTCAGTCTCTGGATAATAAAGTAGAGGAGCTCAGGGCGAGGATCTCCTTCCAGAGACATCAGGGATTGTAACATAGCTTTCTCGGGATTTACTGTCCCAGTCCATACAGCCAGCTGGATTCTCAGTACATCGCGCAGACAGGAATAAAGAACTTTCCGGGAAGAAGAAAAGTGAGGGTGTATGTTTCATGATTAACTACTCATGGTGTGATTGTGATAACATACAGAAACTCAAGTCCTTTTATTCACCCGACCTAGAATACCTCGCAATCAAATGCTGACCGTATTACCTCCCAAGAGAAGTCGTATTTATCGTTGCTGGGGATTTTAAAAAAGCAAATTGTTCAAATTTGAGGAAAACGCTCTTCAAACACATTGACTGTAGTACTCGTGCTGGGAAAACATTGGACCACTGCTACTCAACTTTTCAAAAGGCCTACAAGGCCTTCCCCCGCCCTCCCTTTGGCAAATCTGAGCACGACACCATTTTGCCATATCCCTTCCTATAGGCAGAAACTCAAAACAGTAAGCACCCGTGCTAAGGTCTATTCAATGCTGACCAATTGGAATCCCTGCTTCAGGATTGTTTTGATCACATAAACTGGGATATGTTCCGGGTAGCCTCAGAGAATAAAATTGACATTTACATGGACACAGTGACAGTTCATCAGGAAGTGTATTGGGGATGTTGTTCCCATCGTGTCTATTTAAACCTACCCAAACCAGAAATTGTGGATAGATGGCAGCATTCGTGCAAAACTGAAAGCACGAACCACCACATTTAACCATTGCAAAGTGGGAATATGGCCAAATACAAACAGAGTAGTCCCTCCGTAAGATAATCAAACAGGCAAAACGTCAGTGCAGAGACAAAAGTGGAGTCAAAATTCAACGGCTCACACGAAACGTATGTATCAGGCAATCACGGACTACAAAGGGGAAACCAGCCACGTCGCGGACACCAATGTCTTGCATCCGGACAAGCTAAACACCTTTTTCGTCCGCCTTAAAGATAACACAGGGCCACCGACATGGTCCGCTACCAAAGACTGTGGGCTCTCCTTCTCCATGTTCGATGTGAGTAAGATATTTAAGCATGTTAACCCTCGCAAGGCTGCCGGCCCAGACGGCATCACTAGTCGCGTCCTCAGAGCATGTGCAGACCAGCTGGCTGGAGTGTTTACGGACAAATTCAATCTCTCCCTATCCCAACTTGTTTCAAGATGTCCACCATTGTTCCTATATCCAGGAAAGCAAAGGTAACTGAACTAAATGACTATCGCCCCATAGCCCTCACTTCTGTCATCATAAATTGCTTTGAGAGGTTAGTTAAGGATCATATCACCTCCACCTTACCTGACACCCTAGACCCACTTCAATTTGCTTATCGCCCCAATAGATTCCATCTGAACAAGAGGAATACCTATGTAAGAATGCTGTTCATTGACTATAGTTCAACACCATAGTACCCTCCAAGATCATCATTAAGCTTGAGACACTGGGTCTGTTTCCTGGTTGGTTAGCTACCTGCAGATTCATGCAGGGTAGTAACGTCACAAGTTGTGATTATGGTTAATTGTTTACCTAGCTAGCTCCACTATGCAAGTAACCATTTTGGGTGCATTTGTAAATTCAGTCTGGCCATCTACTCCGATTTCCGAGCACTCTCGTCTGAGTGTGCCAGAGAGGGCAGAATAACTGATGCATTTACGAATGATCAACCCCCGTTGAATATGGCCAATGTCAGTAAATTCATCGGCCAGAGTGTCCGCTGTGCGCTCTGTAATTCGAAACACTCAAAAAATGACAGCACAGTTGTGGTCACCAACGCTCTGGATAACAAAACAGCCTAACCAGCTCTGCTAGGGTGAGTAATGTTCAGTGAGCTGTTCTCTCTCACTTAGATGTCTGGAGGGTAACTAGCAAGTTCGCTTGGGTGTGTGACTGCTACTGTTAGTACATTCAGAAGGGCTCTCCAATAGTAGTACCAAAACATTTAAAGGCCATTTTCTTAAAAGTGAGTTTACAAGTTCATCAACTTTCAAAGCAAAATTACTTTCCCGTTGTTCCTCAACTGTAGTGTATGATATACAATTTTGTCTTAACTTTTATCCAATGTAAAAAATTAAAAATAAAGAATTAAAACTTTGCTACATAAGACCGAGTTGAAAGCATCCTGTTGGCTGTTTCACCACCTGGTACAGCAACCGCAGAGTTATCCAGAGGGTGGTGCGGTCTGCCAAACGCATCACCGGGGGCAAACTACCTGCCCTCCAGGACACCTACAGCACCCGATGTCACAAGAAGTTCAAATAGAACAGCATGGAAATCAACCCCCCGAGCCACTGCCTGTTCACCCGGGTATCATCTAGAAGGCGAGGTCAGTACAGGTGCATCAAAGCTGGGGCCGTGAGACTGAAAACAGCTTCTATCTCAAGGCCATCACTAGCCGGCTTCCACCGGGTTACGCAAGCCTGCATCTTAGTGGCTGCTGCCCTGTATACATAGACTTGGAATCACTGGCCACTTTAATAATGGAACAGTAGTCACATTAATATTTTTTAACATACTGCTTTACTATACAACATACTTCGGCGCCATTCCTTACGATGGCGACGGAGGGGAGGGCTGCCGTCTTATCGGCTCTATATTAATAGTTTTTTCACGTTGTTCATAAAAAAATTATTGTTGCTGCTACCGTCTCTTACTGGCGGGTAAGATACTCCAACAGCAGGACAAAACACCAGCCTTCGGTAAAACACAGACAGGACCCTATGCAGATATGTGAACAACAACTGGTGCACAATATCTAAGGAAGTCTCGAGGTTTTGCTCGCCTGAGGTAGAGTATCTCATTATAAACTGTAGACCACACTTTCTAGCTAGAGAGTTTATCTATATTTTTCGTAGTTGTCAACATACCACTACAGACTGATGCCGACACTAAAATCGTTCTCAATGAGCTGTATACCGCCATAAGCAAAACCCTCATCCAGGGGACTGTAATGCAGGGAAACATAATTCAGTTCTAATTCAGTTCTACCTAATTTCAATCAGCATGATAAATGCACAACCAGAGGGGTGGGGGGAATTCTAGCCATCCTTTCCTCCACACACAGAGACGCATACAAAGCTCTCCCTCGTCCTCTATTTGGCAAATCTGACCATAATTCAATCCTCCTGATTACAGCTTTCACGCAAAAATTAAAGCAGGATCACATGTGACTCAGTCTACAAAAAAGTGGTCAGATGAAGCAGATGTTAAACTACAGGACTGCTTTGCTATCACAGACTGGAAACTGTTCCGGGATTCTTCCGATGACATTGAGGAATACACCAACATCAGTCACTGGCTTTATCAATAAGTGCATTGAGGACATCGTCCCCACAGTGACTGTACATACATACCCTAACCAGAAGCCATGCATTATAGGCAACATTCGCACTGAGCTAAAGGGTAGAGCTGCCGTTTTCAAGGAGCAGGACTCCAACCAGGAAGCTTTTAAGAAATCCCGCTATGCCCTCCGATGAACCATCGGTTCAAGAACACAAAAGGTGCCCAAGAACACAAAGGCAACCTGCCTAAATGACCACTGACCCTTAGCACTCATGTCTATAGCCATGACATTCTTTGAAAGGCTGGTCATGGCTCACACCATTATCACAGAAAACCTAGACCCACTCCAATTTGCATACCGCACCAACAGATCCACAGATGATGCAATTTATATTGCACTCCACACTGCCCTTTTCCACCTGGACAAAAGGAACACCTTTGTGAGAATGCTATTCATTGACTACAGCTCAGTGTTCAACACCATAGTGCCCTCAAAGCTCATCACTAAGCTAAGGGACTAAACACCTCCCTCTGCAACTGGATCCTGGACTTCCTGACAGGCCACCAACAGGTGGTAAGGGTAGGTAACAACATATCCGACACGCTGATCCTCAACATGGGGGCCCCTCAGGGGAATGTGCTCAGCCCCCTCCTGTACACCCTGTTCACTCATGACTGCATGGCCAGGCACGACTCCAACACCATCATTAGTTCGCTGATGATACAACAGTAGTAGGCCTGATCGACAACGATGAGACAGCCTATAGGGAGGTGGTCAGACCTGACCGTGTGATTCTAGGACAACAACCTCTCCCTCAATGTGATCAAGACAATGGAGATGATTGTGGTCTACAAGAAAAGGAGGACCGAGTCCGCCCCCATTCTCATCGACTGGGCTGTAGTGGAGCAGGTTGAGAACTTCAAGTTCCTTGGCGTCCACATCACCAACAAACTAACATGGTCCAAGCACACCAAGACAGTCGTGAAGAGGACACGACAATGTCTATTCCCCCTCAGGAGACTGAAAAGATTTGGCATGGGTCCTCAGACCCTCAAAAGATTTTACAGCTGCACAATAGAGAGCATCCTAACGGGTTGCATCACTGCCTGGTATGGCAACTAAGCTTCGGGGCCAAGCTTCCAGCCATCCAGGACCTCTATACAAGGCGGTGTCAGAGGAAGGCCCTAAAAATTGTGACTTCTGAACAGCTAATCAAATGGGTACCCACTATTTGCATTACCCCCCCCCCCCCCCCCCGTTACGCCCTTTATATAGCACCGCTACCTTATTTTAGTCAACACCAACATTTCTATTTGTAATATTTATGTATTTCTTAATTCCATTCTTTTAGATGTGTGTATTGTTGTGAAATGTTAAGATACTACTGTACTGTTGGAGCTAGGAACACAAGCATTTCATTACACCCGCAATAACATCTGCTCAATATGTGTATGTGACCAATCAAATTTTTACTTGGATTTGATTTACTTAATTACAATATGAGTAAAATAGTTTTCCTTCCAGGAAATGGTATTTAAGCATGTTAAAAACAGCTTTTCTGTGTTTTAATGGTGTGGGTGTACCCGAATAAAACAATAGTGTAGGGGTATACAGTCATAAAAAAATATGCATGCGAGTTGACGCTGATTGGCCAGCTCAGACAAAGAGCAAACCTGACATCATGTTCTATGAGGAAATAACAAGCATTTTTAAGCACTGTTTGAGATACGAGGTTGGGTTTTTGAAGTGTTTTTTTTTCTTAATTTAATACTTTGGCCACAAATATGAGTATAAGACGAGTCAACATTTTTTGGTACGAGTTAACAGAGTTACTTTGGACAGTTACTTTTCCACTACAGAAATATGATGAATATAATTAATAAGTTGAGGCCACATGAAAGTATTGAAGTTAACCAGGTATATCCCTGGCTCTCTCCCCCTGTGAAGCAGGAGTCAAAGGAAATTCATGTATTCTCCTGTCAAGCCATACGTGTGATCACAGGCACCAGCCTTGATCAGAAGCAATGGAGACCACGTTGCATGCAACCTCAACATAGTTGCATCACGATAGCCATGACAGCATTTGATTTCAAACTAAATAAAACATTAAAATGCCCCAACGATAAACTGTATTTTTTTAAAGTCTGTCAGACGCATCCAGTACAAAAATGTGTTAACTTTGCTTCAAAACTTAAAGCGTGGCAAAATGTCACTGGCGCAATGTCAGAGTGGTGATTTGGGGACGGTGGCCCCGTATGGCGCACCGAAACCTTGGAACATCTGGGATATCCCTTGGTGAGGGGTTGGCAGCCGGTCCGGGAGGAGGTGTCAGCCCTGAGTGACACACAGATGAATGGCCTCTCGCCTTCACGGACCACGATGTCGGGATAACTCATTAATCACAAGAACCTGCGTGTGAGAGAGGGATACAAAAACCAACTGCTCGGCCCGTCCTCTGCTTCCAGTGGCAATATGCTTGCACACACTCAGACACACGCTATAAAGCAACACCCTCATACATGCCGACTAACGGACGAGGCCTTCGTTTTCCCTTACCCATAGATACAGCATTATATAGACAAAGATCATGTAGTTGTAGTTTTATGTGCATATTTTTAGACATTGTATCCAATCCTTTTTAGCCCAACAGTTGATGGTTTCTCTGATTAAGTCCCTGCTATGGCTTCCCTTCACAAACCACCAGCTAGAAACATCGGTATGAGATTCAGTGCCGCTAGGTTAAAGGAAAACCATCTTCTCTCCTCCCTATGACGACAGCTGAAGACAATAAATATAACATAACTCCAGACTATTTATTAACTTCATTGTGCAACACCGTTACCTGACACCTTATTTTGGTTAAAGGAGACGTAATTACCTATCAAACTAGCCCTTCAATGTCAACAGAATAAATCTGTTTTGTAAATGTGCAAGTAACCATTTTTGACTTCTCGCTTCCCAAGGGGAGCAAAAATCAATTTTAATCAAAAGCCCTTCTCAATCCGTTTCATATGCATGTTCGCAGTGCAGTGTACTGTACATCATCTGAGGTAATAAATATGGCTGCCTGACAGAAGAGGGGAGGGGGGATAATTGAAGTTATTTGCCATTGCTTAGTGAGGCAGTTTTTACTGCTGCTTTATTGTATTGTCAACATTCCTAATGGGTTTGTCTTCTAATTGACAACCAGTGGGATAAAGGATGGAGGAAACATTCAAAATGTCTACCAACCGTGTTACATATCAGCCCTACTACTGTAAACGAACCTGCTCTCTCATTCTTAAATACATACAGCACAACTCCAGGGAGAGTCTCTCTCTCTCTCTCTCTCTCAAAACACACGTATTATATAGCAATGTTATGCAAATATGGAAATGCTAATGCTCTTTTTTCAAGTGTGTTTTTCTCTCTGCATGAGTCGGGGTTGCTCGCTTTAATTCAACTCCGATTGCATGTCCTGACCCTTAATCTCGTGGGAAAGCGAGGGGGGTTCAAAGCAAGTTAAAGTATGTATATATTAATAGAGCATATTTATTTATTTATTTCAGTCTAAATGCTAAAGGGGCGGCTGACTCCTTTTCAGCTACCCCCAGACATTTTGGCAACGAAATACCAACAAATTAGCCAGACTGACAAGCCCTTCTGAAATATGGGAGAAACTAATTTGCGGCTCACATTGGAGCACTAATCTATTTATTACACTTTAGTGGATGTGACGTTAACTTGACCGAATCGCTAAAAACGGACACATCTAAAAGGTTTGTTGGACGTTACATATTGAATCAGGGGTGTTACAGAAAGCTTTTTACTGTTTCTATTCCTTCTCCTCACCGTGATGGAAAGTCGAGCATGTTTATACATGAAATGCCCAAAGAATATTTGCTCTGAAGGGTTTCCTCCTTGAATCACAATAGCCTTCTTAGGGAGGATAAAAAAAGAGAGAGAGGGAGAGAAGAGAGGGAAGGACAAATCTGCTTATTTGGAGCTTATTGAGCAGAATGAATCATGCACAGATGAAACGTGACTGCAAAGCGAAAGGTAAGACAATCCCAATGAGAAGGAGGAGGGATAGAGAGAGAGTGTGAAACAGAGAGAGTAAGAGAGAGGGATGACAGGAGGGGTATAGAACAGACAGCGAGAGGCAGAAGGCAAGAATGTGACAGAAGATAGGGAGGAAAGCAAGGCAGCAGAGAGTGAGAGAGCAAAAAGGGAGAGAAAGAGAGAAGGGGGGGGGGGGGGTTAAAAGACCAGATGAAATTAGTTCCATCAAGCCAGTATGAATGTTCTTTTTACAGTGTGGCCGCCAGCAGGGAACTGCCTGGTGTCTCCTGGGAATGTCACAACCAGGGGTTGCTGACTGAGTGATTTCAATATCACTGACAGAATTGTTCAAGGTGTCACTATTGATAGTGACACAGCTCTTTGAAAGGGGGGGGGGGGATTTCACATTTAGTTTTTCCTCCTCTCTTTCTTTCTTTCTCTCATCTGTCTGGCTTGTTTTTTTTCTTCACTAAATGGTTTTCCATTGGAGTTGGTTTTCTCTTGCTTTCTGACAGACGATTCAGAACGGTCTGCAGTGGCTCCCATCAGGGACAAGTGGATAATCTGAGGACAGCAGATGAAGCAGATGTATTACTTATACAAAACATCTGAGACTAAGCCTACATGACACTAACCCTGGGACAAACAATTCAAATAGAAGTGGTATGTCATCCTTCTGCCAATGAATCTATGTGTGTGTGTTTGTGTATGCACACACTTATTTAGACTCTTTATGACTCGAATAAAGACATCCAGATGTCTTTGTAAACTTGACCTATGCCACCCATAGGGCAAAAGGGTAGCAAGTCAAGTGCTCTCCCTTACATCCATTCTGATGTTAACAAAATGAATAAAGAGACTAAGACAATTCTGCCACTGCTGCTCTAAACTTGCCTATATCCTTATTTATCAATGTCATGTCCCGTGCAGAGCAAACCTCACCCTGCATTGGATTTCCTCTCATTCAGGAGGAACAATGCTAAGGGGTTTCCAGGCTACTTGAACATTAATTGCCAATGGGGACTGAGGTGCATCCACAATAGAGAGTGGGGGACAGGCAGCTCTGTTTATGCTTATCGATTATTTATCCTGACCTTCAAGCATGAAAAGAAGAGGCTGGAACGTTTCCCGAGCAAACAAAACACCTCTCCTTTCTTTTTCCCTTCCATTTTAGCCAATCCATCCATCCTCCTCTCCTCCCTTTCCCTCTCCCTGTAGTCATTAAACCAGTTCCAAAACCATAATCCTGCACAGGGAGCCAAAACACCCAGCTTCATGCTTCAGCCAAAGAAGCTGCAAACAAGCAACAGTTGTACAAGTGATAGAACTTTAGTTAATACCTTCCATAAATGGTGAACATTTTATGGAAGCAATATTTATTTTCTATCAAAAAAGTTAACTTCTTCAGATTGTTTAGGTCCTGCACCGATCCGTAATCGTGATGAGACAATGATAATAAATGGTTGTCAAACTGTTTTCCAGAGAGCAGTAGACGCTCTCAGGCGCTCTCTTAAAATGAAGAGTCACAACACGTTGATGCGAGTGTGAATCCAGGGTGTGTTGTGGCCTGGATCATGTAGGGAAGTATGTATGATTATGTAAACCATATGCTTAGGAAAACAGAAATTGGCCAAACAAACGTCGGGTGAATTGGAGAAGAGAGAAGTTTCAAATGCAAGCGGTTAAGCTCGTCAAAGTATTTCATCTATGAATAGCAGGCGTGTGACTCCAAACCATGATTTTGGGAGGAGGGTGTTGGGGGGGAAGGAATTGAAAAGGCTGGAGTGTGCTTGAAACAGATGTCAGGCGTTTCCTGTGTGATACAGAAGACTTCAAAATCGCGAGCTGCATTTTTAACGGTAGCTATCATAGCTGGGCACGGCTCGAACCAGAATTCAACACCACACCGCCATGTTGCGCCTATCTTAAATCATCCACCTGTCCATGTATATAAAACAGGCTTGTTACCTGCTGGAGGGGATCGAGAACCCCTGCTTACTCCTTCTAAACTCATCTTGGATATGAAAAGGGCTCGGGAAACTGTTTCCCTGATATTTCTTCACAGGAAAACAAGGAAAAACTCAATTGATCTTCGATTTGCATAATTCATTTGCGATTTTACACGCCTAATTTATACCTTGGGGTCTACTCTGGATCGTCCAAACTTTGATATAGCCAAAACATGCAACTTATAAATATGTATAAATCTAAGCGAGTCCAATTTCTTCAAGTTGGAAATTTAAGTATTTGTACCGGCAGACAGCAGAAATGTGATGGAGGTCAATATTTATAATGATAAAAATGCACTATGCAGAAATCGCTCCACCACTTTCTGGTTGCTCAAAATATAATATTTCACCTAATTCCAATTTGTGTGATACAACAAGCAATTATAGTGTAGAGAATTTGTTTACCATATTTTTGCCATATCCAAAAATTGTATTTTCAGCTGTTTGAAGATGGTGTACAAAACCAAAAGTAAAAGAGCAAAAATGAAACTAATTGGGAAGCATAGAAATAGCGTGCATAGAACAGATCTACTGATACTTACACTTGCTTTCAATGAGAATGACAGCTCTAACACACATTTCTATGTTAATTTGGCAGGTCGCCCAAAAAGTGACATATTGCAGATTCCTCTAGGCCAGGGCTCTTCTGCCCTGTTCATGGAGAGCTACCCTCCTGTAAATTCACTCCAACCAGCTCAATAGAATCAGGTGCGCTATATTATGGTTGGAAGGAGTACCTACAAGACGGTAGCTCTCCAGGAACAGGGTTGGAGAGCTCAGTTCCAGGCCCTGCCTGTTGCAAGCAAATAAAGGACTGACCAGATACACTTCCATACACACTACCGCCCATCCCTACACCCATTGGACTGACATTTAACACAATGAAGACCTCTTCATAATGTAGCACCAGAGACCACTTTACCATCCACCACTTTACCATCCACCACTTTACCTGCAGACAGCTACTCTTCTAGGGAGATTGAGTTCTCTGCATGTGTATTAAGTGATGAAAGTCTGGGGCAGCCATATTAGTAGTCCCCGAGTGATCCATGCTCTTTTGACCAGAGGGAAATAAGAGCAAAGGTAATGCCACTTTGGCAACACCGAGACAATGCTGAGAGAAATAGTAGGTGGCCTGAAGCATGATGTTGCATACAAGTCTATAGTCTACACTCTCATGCAACACACGTCAAATAACCAGGCTCAAATGATTTCTAATTACCGTCCACTGTAATGGCGGTCTCAAAGTGGGACTGGAATCGATATTAAAAACTAATACCAAGTTTATTCATATCAAGGTGATCTAAATGGATTTCCGTACAGGGAGATTAGAGTTGGACGGACCTTTTTGAGGTTGACTTATTGTCCTTCAGCTGGTGTTTGCCAGTCCGCGAGGGGGCCCTTATGTAATGACGACGATGACTAATACAGTCAGAGGGAAAAAAAACGAACAGGACTCTGTTCAGAGGACTGCCGCAGTAGAGATTACACTACTTGAAGTAATACGTCAAATAAATAAAAGCTGAAGTGAAACATTTGTAGCAGGGAGACCGGGAGGAGAAATGCATAATGCCAGACGGTTTGTTGACAGAGTAAACATCACCACGAGGTTGGAGGGTTGGATGTACGGTGGCAGCAAACAAACATCGTTTCAAGCTGAGGGGCTGTCAAAACCTATTCGCCGAGGCTGACTTATTCAATAGGTTACAAGGGCTGACCAAACAAGAGGTTAACTTCACATGCAGCCCTAACAATTGGGGACTTACTGTTGCAGGGTTCTTGGTTTTGATTGATTGATCACGTGAGACAAAACATATTTTTTTTTTTTTACTTGGAGGCCGAGTGTATTCATTCATACGATCTGAAACATTAAATCTCAGTGTAGTCTATTGCCCCCTTGTAAAGATGTCGTGCATATGTCATCTCAAAAACAAGGTCGATGGTGTGCGGTGATGAACCCGAAAATGTAATCATGCGGACACGTGCTCGCATTAAAAACAAGTCCCCTCTAAAGGTTCTCCCTTCCGTTCGGTTATCAACAGCCCTATTCAAAATTGAACTGTCACACGGCGGCTTATGTGGTACACATCTCTGAACCGCTCAAGTAATACAGAAACATTCCCCGAGCAGACCCTGATAAGCTATAAGCATGGGGAACAGAGAGGGGAGTGATATTAGTGGTCAGGTCCACCCTGTCCATTCACATTCCCCTCTCTCTAGCTGGTCTTTCATGCTAATTATGAGATTTACCCCGTAATCCCGAGCAAAGCCCGAATCTGTCACGTAGAGAAATATGTATACGCTGGCTATAGTGAAAGCTATACCGTTCATACATACATTCGCTGCACTCAATGGCTTATGGTATCCTTTTTTACCCCCTGCTCCGCGGGAGTTCAGATACATACGTGGTTACACAGGCTAATGCAAATAGAGCCAGCACACCTGCTGTGTGTGTGTGTGTGTGTGACAGTGTGGAATCATGGTTGCCGCAGGGGGCTGGGGACCACAGTGGAGGTTTAGCTCCCAGTGGGGAGGATTTAAGGCGTAACCCACTATGACTACTGGGGTTCACTGGATCCAGTACACCGAAGAGCATGATTGTAGTCCTAACGGATCGATCAAGGGTTCTGAAGAAGCAAAGAAGGCTCAAACAGGAAACGTAGAACACTGGTTTTCAAAAAAAGGTCTGAATGTGTTGCTGATATCAGCTGAAAACAAGGAAATGGAAGAATACCTCGAGGACTGGAGCCAGCAGCCACAACATCACAGCTAGAGATGCTTTGATTGGCCGGGGAGGGGGGGGGGGGGGTCACGCAAGGATTAAACGCGGCGCCTCCTCTGACAGCCAAGGTCGGGGTCCTAATCGTGTGCCACTCCAATTTGAGGTGACAGAGGAGGGTCCTGACCCCCATAAACCTTGTCTGCCAAGAGCTGTCAATCAGCTGTGAGCAAGGCAGGTCAAGGGGGAAAGACCAGCCTCATCAGTTATGAGTTGAAGGGATGATGAGGTGGTGACTGGCTGGCATTCACGGATGGGTCACTCGGCCGGTTCCCACTGTTTTTAAGGATACTGTCTCCAATAATGGCCTTGTTCTACCATACATGTCATGTCAGACATTGTGAGAGAAAATATTACAGTACGTGATTCACACATTTTCATAAACAGTAGGAGTAGTAGCAGTAGTACACAGGACTACTGACTAGGCAAGTCAGTTAAGAACAAATTCTTATTTACAATGACAGCCTACCCCGGTCAAACCCTCCCCTTACCCAGATGATGCTGGGCCAATTGTGTGCCGCCTTATGGGACACCCAATCGCGGCCAGTTGTGATACAGCCCGGGATTGTAGTGATGCCTCTAGCACTGAGATGCAGTGCCTTAGACTGCTGCGCCACTCAGGAGGCCCAAATATTTGGGGAGGACGAGCTTGTGGTAAGGGCTGGAGTGGAATGGTAACAAATACATAAAAACACAAGAGTTTCAGGTGTCTGATGCAACTCTATTCGTCTTTCCAGTCATTATTATTATTATGAAGCATCCTCCCCTCAACAGCCTCCTGTGTAGTAGTATTAGTAGTAAGAGTAATAGTAGTACTGTTAGCAGCAGCACTAGTAGCACCGGTAGTAGTTGTAGAAGCACCAGGAGTAGTAGTAGAACCAGAAGAAGAAGTAGCAGTAGTAGTAGTAGTAGTAGTAGTAGTAGTAGCAGCAGTAGAACCAGGAGTAGAAGTAGTAGTACCAGTACCAGGAGTAGTAGTAGTAGTAGTAGAAGTACCAGTAGTAGTAGTAGTAAAAGTACCAGTAGTAGTAGTAGTAAAAGTACCAGTAGTAGTAGTAGTAAAAGCACCAGTAGTAGTAGTAGTAAAAGCACCAGTAGTAGTAGTAGTAAAAGCACCAGTTGTAGTAGTAGTAGCACCAGAAGTAGTAGTAGTAGCACCAGAAGTAGTAGTAGTAGTAGTAGTAGTAGTAGTAGTAGTAGCACCAGAAGTAGTAGCACCAGAAGTAGTAGTAGTAGTAGTAGTAGGAGTAGCACCAGAAGTAGTAGTAGGAGTAGCAGTAGAAGCACCAGTAGTAGCAGTAGAAGCACCAGTAGTAGCAGTAGCAATAGTAGTAGTAGTAGCAGTAGTAGAAGCACCAGCAGTAGTAGTAGCAGTAGCAGTAGTAGAAGCACCAGTAGTAGTAGAAGTAGTAGAAGCACCAGTAGTAGTAGAAGTAGTAGAAGCACCAGTAGTAGTAGTAGTAGTAGAAGCACCAGCAGTAGTATCAGTAGTAGAAGCACAAGTAGTAGTAGTAGTAGTAGTAGTAGAAGCACCAGAAGTAGTAGTAGTAGTAGTAGTAGTAGTAGTAGTAGTAGCAGTAGTAGAAGCAGCAGCAGTAGTAGCAGTAGTAGCAGTAGTAGAAGCAGTAGTAGTAGTAGTAGTAGTAGTAGTAGTAGTAGTAGTAGTAGTAGTAGTAGTAGTAGAAGCACCAGCAGTAGTAGTAGCAGCAGTAGTAGAAGCAGCAGTAGTAGTAGAAGCACGAGTAGTAGTAGCCATAGTAGAAGCACCAGTAGTAGCAGTAGTAGCACCAGTAGTAGCAGCAGCAGAAGTAGCAGTAGTAGTAGTAGAAGCAGCAGCAGCAGCAGCAGTAGTAGTAGTAGTAGTAGTAGAAGCACCAGCAGTAGTAGTAGTAGTAGTAGCACCAGTAGTAGCAGCAGCAGTAGCAGCAGCAGTAGAAGCACCAGTAGTAGCAGGAGTAGTAGCAGCAGCAGCAGCAGCAGTAGTAGTAGAAGCACCAGTAGTAGCAGTAGTAGTAGTAGTAGAAGCAGCATCAGTAGAAGCGCCAGGACTAGTAGTAGTAGTACCACCAGTAGTAGTAGTAGTAGTAGTAGCAGCAGAAGCACCAGCAGTAGTAGTAGCAGTAGTAGTAGTAGCAGCAGCAGCAGCAGCAGAAGCACCAGTAGTAGCAGGAGTAGTAGCAGCAGCAGCAGTAGTAGAAGCACCAGTAGTAACAGTAGTAGTAGTAGCAGCAGTAGTAGAAGCCCCAGTAGTAGTAGTAGTAGTAGTAGTAGTAGTAGTAGTAGTAGTAGTACCAGTAGTAGTAGTAGCACCAGCACACCAGTAGTAGAAGCACCAGCAATAGTAGTAGTAGTAATAGCAGTAGTAGTAATAGTAGTAGTACCAGTAGTAGTAGAAGTAGTAGGAGTAGTAGTAGCAGCAGCACCAGCAGTAATAGTAGCACCAGCAGCAGCAGTAGTAGTACTGGTAGAAGTAGAGGCAGTAGTAGAAGCACCAGTAGTGGTAGGAGTAGTAGTAGTAGTAGTAGTAGTAGTAGTAGTAGTAGTAGTAGTAGAAGGAGCAGCAGCAGTAGTAGTAGTAGTAGTAGTAGAAGCAGCATCAGTAGAAGCGCCAGGACTAGTAGTAGTAGTACCACCAGTAGTAGTAGTAGTAGTAGTAGTAGTAGTAGTAGTAGTAGTAGTAGTAGTAGTAGTAGTAGTAGTAGTAGCAGAAGCACCAGTAGTAGTAGTAGTAGTAGTAGTAGTAGTAGCAGCAGCCGTAGAAGCACCAGCAGTAGTAGTACTAGTAGCACCAGCAGTAGTAGTAGTAGCAGCAGTAGTAGATGCACAAGTAGTAGAAGCACCCGTAGTAGTAGTAGTAGTAGTAGTAGTAGTAGCACCAGCAGTAGTAG